>NC_051046.1:2097123-2377123 GCF_904848185.1 Acanthopagrus latus | reverse complement strand
CAGCTGCTTTTTGACTTTACACCGGGGACTCTGAATGTGTTTAAGGATAAATGAGTTTGCACTGACCTCTGGGTAGTTTCTGTGCATTTTCTGTTGTTTCTCTACTTCCTGTGATACGTCTCTTAGTCATCTAGAGGACCACAGCACTTCTGCAAGACTTTAATTCCAAGATTTCTCTTCTGTGTTTGTTTGCTTGTTGATGAACTGGTCTTCTGACTGAAACCTTTATTTTAACATCCCTGAACATTTTAAAGAGACTCGGATCTTTGAAGCCTTGCAGCCTTGGATGTTTGAGTGCTGGAGGTTTTGTGTTTTTGACTTCAGCACAGCTCTCAGCAGAGTGAAATGATTTTTTAGATCCCTTCCTCAGTGCAGTGAGGTACCAAATGCTGCAGTGTCTGAGAGATGCAGTCAAGGTTTAGGCAATGGAAACAGTGTATAGTAGTCTAAGTATCCAGGGCAACGGATAATTTACAGCAGTGAGAACTTCAGGACAGCCCTGCTCACATTTCAAACTGTAGAATTTGCTGAAAAACAGCAGATCAAAGCGTCTGTATGACTGCTGCTGCGTGTTTCTGCTTGTTTGTTGTTTAACTCCTCAAAGTTACTGAACTTCAAACGGAAACAAGTGCTGCACTACAAATATTAACACATGATCTCACATATAGGGAAGTATAACTGCAGAGGGTTAGAATAATAAATGCCGTCTATAACTAATGAATGAGTCTTCGTTTCAAAACCAAACTTTTTTCAGATAGAAACTTTTGGAATCCTGCAAAAACAGTGATATTTACCAGACAAGTCGTCTGTGAACTCAGCTCACACCACAGCCCAGATTTTCTACTCGTTCGTAGAGATCATGACAAAAAGATCCGTATCAAAGGCAGACAATCGCCATGTGTGAACTGTTTATATACGTGATCCAGGAGCTCGCCGATGCCCTGCTGATGTATCTGATATAAGTCTGGGAACTGGAGACGCTCCTTCTCTCCTCTGCCACTGAGCATCTTATTTCAGTGCAATGTAACCACGTAAACAACCCCCTGGCGACAGAACTCCCCACCGGCAAGAAGACTAATGAGCCCTGCCACGCTGCAAAAAATCTCAGGAATGGCCCAACGACTGTGACAAAGATCCCGAGGCTTTGACTCGGCCCGCAAATTCCCCAGATCTCAACCTGACGAAGCACATTTGGGACGTGCTGGGAAAAAATTAGATCCATGGAGGCCCAACCCGCCCAACCCACAGGACAACCCCAGAAGTCTTGTGTCCGTGAACCAGCACAATATTAAGCAGGTGGTTTTAATGTTGTGGCTGATCGGTGTAATTCTTGCTGAACCACAGTCCAAGCAGGCGCTCGTACTTCTCTGTCTGAAAATAATCCCTTCTCCCGTGCCTCCGACTCCGTCCTCTTGCATGTACTCTTTTCTTCTTTGCAGAAAATCAGCGCACAAACAGTTTCGACTTCTTGGACAGCATCATTACAGCGTAACGTCTCGCGCGTGTGATCCGGTAATGCGTGACCCCCTGTCGCTGTACATCAGTCGTGTAGTGTGTAAACGGCAGCGACTGCAGGACAGAAAGTCGTGTCGATTGACCATGGCATTATTAGAAATCATGTCTCGGCTCGTCCCGGCTCATCAGAGCCACACTGAAGCTGATGAACGTCATTAAAATGTTCCTGTAACGTTCAGCTCTGGCTCAGTCGTATGTGTATGTCCCTGTTTGAGGCCCATTTCATGAATCATAAAACCAGAAAGTCAAACGCTGCAGCGAAGTTTTGCTTCTTTTGTATTTAATCGCTCAGTTCAGTGTTTGGGAGTTGCTCAGAACAGACAGTGGGAGCTGCGTCTTCCTGCGGAGAATTCATCAGTGAGTTTTTTGTTAATGGTGATTGAAACTGACTCAAATTGCTCTGATGTTATTCCTTAATATTTGTTTTATTTACCATTGTCATTTGCCTAAGTGAAGTTAATTCCTTCTCATTCATTTTCTTAATTATCTCCGTGTGAAGCGATCATCTGTCAGTTGTTGTTATGGAGACGGTTGAGCGTTGAGCCTGAGAGGATGAGCAGGGTCTGGTTTTTTTTCTGCTTTACTATGTGAAAAACTCTCCAACTCTGTCCTCATGACGCACATCTACATTCAACCCTGGAGGCGTTCGAGAGCTCTTTACAGTCAAACAGAATCAGTTCATTACACAGAATGTCTTTAACCACATCTAAATGCTGTAAGTACATTATGACATTGAACTTAAGCGTTGAATGAGATGTTCTCAAGGTCGCTGGATTAAATACGGCTCGGTGAAATGTTAAAAGCGAGAGCAAAAGCTATCTCGACCTGAGCGGGAGCTGCGTAGTCATCACTAGACATTTAAACCACACTTTAATAGTGGAGTTATTAAATCAGTCACTGGGATCAGAGTTATTCCACACCAGGTCAAAATCTATCTGCAAGATGTTCACACAAACGCAGGATGTTCATCTGGGTGTTCGTGTTGCAAACCAAAGTGGGAAATCTGTGTGATGGAGAGAAAAACAAAAGGTGTCAGAGTCAAAGTGAACTGAGTCAGATAAACAGGCTGAGGTAGGACTGGCTACTTCTTGAAACATTTTGATGGCAGAACTAATACCGAAACCTTGACTTCGATGTCGGTTCCTGAACCATTACTAATTAAAACATTATCCTCCAACCACAAGAACGCTGCCAGACTCGATTGTTGAGCAGCTGTGTGAAAACAAAACGACGTTTGACATCAGGAATTGTGCACATTTTTGTGTCAGAGTTTGCTTTTTAGCATCTGAGTTTCAGATCATCACAGTTAGGATCTGGATTTCAGAGTATACTTTTAAGGACCTGGTTTATGCTGTAGAGTATTTTCAAAAGATCCAGTCCCAACTGCAAATGTTAAAAACCCAGAACATTTACTCTGAAACACCAGTCCTCACCCAGATGATAGGATCTGGTTTTTAGGTTACTGCATTTATGATCCGGTTTTTGGAGGATTGGGTTGCATGTGTTCTTATATCCACCGTTAAAGATGTGTTGTGTTCCCGTCTGTCTTCAGCGTGTTCGACCTGTGATCACGCCTGTGTATTTGCGGTTGTTTACTTGTGCCCCGATCAGCTGAGTGTGAACTCAGACATCGAAAGCAACAGAGAGACAAACACTGATAGAGACCCATATGACAGGAATGAGAGTGAGACTTTCTCTGTCTGAGGTGTGAAAACTCTCATCTGAAGTGTTGAAATTGAATTAACTTCAGGCTAATTTTAGATTCCCCTGTCACTCCTTACAGTACAGTAACAGTTACAAGTTTAGACAGGAAACACAAACTCTGATTTAAATATAAATGTTTGAAGATCAGTGATGCGGTTTCCCTCGAGTCTGAGCAGAAGTTGTGTGCACACTGCTGCAGTTAACTGTGACTGTCGTCTCTTCTGGGGTTCGCTGCACAATTACTCCAAGTAATATCATCAAAAAATAATAAAATCATAACCGTCAAGAGCAGTACAGTAAAAAATGTGTGAAAAAAACAGTTTTATAATGAAATGCTGTCATGCTGCAGAGATGCTCTGATCCCCGTCGTCTTCTGCAAATGTAACATCACATCCTGTTCATAGTTGTGTCAGTGAAAAAGAGAATCATGATGTCAAAGTAATCATTCCTGTTAACCATGAATCATACCACAATGTTAATATCTGTAAAAAATAATCACAGGATGATATTTTTGTCTTAATTTTGACAATAATTTGTCCTAATTTGAAGAATTCTGAGTCGTTGTGTTCTCCTAAACAACTGAAGTATATCGGGACTCGATTATAGATCCATAATCCGATCCTGCTGAAGCCCAAACATCACAAACTGATTTGAAAAGATATTATTTACACCCTCTCCACACAGGTGAGTGCATGCACACACCTCAGGCAGGCAGTGTGCTAACTCTTTTAGTTTGGCAGCTACAGGGAGGATGTCGGCTTTAAAACGAGTGTTAATAACGTCTTTTTCACTTCAATCTGGGATCTCGCCGTTTTTTACTGAAAATTGAAAAACATCATTTCATATTTTGTAGCTTCAATAACTGACAAAGATGTTGATCAATAAAGCCAAAACTGCAAACTGTCATTCAAGAAACCTGTGATAACCAGACACGTTTTTGCAGACGTGTTTAATTCATCAGATGAATTTAATTCGGCTCAGTGTTTTCGTCTCATCACAGCCTTGCAGTCAAATGATACCTCTGCATACCTTCATTATGTTTTATCAGCTGCGTGTTTATATTTTACACATGGATGTCTGTACTTTTATGACATTGGTGCAATGACACAAACACATCCACTGTGTATTTTGGAGCATCTCAGTTTGCTTATTTTTGCTTTTGAATTCCTGTTTAATCGAGGTAATTACACTCACTTCTCTTCTTTTGGCCTTTGCCCCAAAATATTTCTGATCTGTTCAGTGAGAAGTGATCTCGGGTGGCAAACAGGAGGCTCCACACACACACACAAACAAATCTAAACTCTAAATGCTGAAGTGGAATCTATTCAAAACACATAAAGCCTTTAACTAAAGCTCACAGTGATGCATCATGGGTAAAAATGTCCCTTTTGATTGGATTTTTTAAATTTATTTATTTTTTTCTCACAGGTGTTTCTTAACACCCGTCAGTCAATTCACCTCGCAGTTACACAGTGTGACACACAGTGAGAGTCTTTCTGCTAAAGAAGTGTTTGAACAGGAATATTTCCTCCAATTACCCGACTCCTCCGGTGAATCATCAGTGATATTGTGTGAAATCGACTGAGTCGGTTCTGGGAGAAGAAGGCCATTAGGAGAGAAAGGAGCCCATTATGATGAGAAGAGAAGCTGAGAACAAGAGAGCGAGGAGGAGGAGAAGAGTGCTGCAGTGTGTGTGTGTGTGTGTGTGTGTGTGTGTGTGTGCGCGCGCCTTCTTCCATCATTGATTCTTTCTGAAACAGACACAGCTGATAAAACATTTAGTATTTTAATGGTACTTGTTTAAGAAAGGAAAGAAATCTTCTGCAGATTTAATCAAGGCACGAACACACGTCGGTCTGTCACTCCTACACTCCCCTCATCAGCAGAAACGCTAATAAATCTGCATGCGCACTGAGATGATGAGCGTGGAGATCGCGGCGCACCGTGTCGTGTTGCATGTTGCTGCTAGTTTTTATGAACACGGATGTTCCGTCACGCCTTGAACATATGTCGCTTCTGCATGATGCATGACAACAAGTCCCAACTGCTTGTGACGCAAGCTACCAACACTGTGGTGATGCAGAGTTGGTTGAAAATGTCCCTTCAGAGATCCCATTAAGTCAGTATAGCTCTGTATATATCAGCATCAGGCCCAACAGTGGGGAGAAAAAGGTATTTTTGATGGTATTTTAGAGCTTTTGACTTCCTGGAAAATCATTGAATATGTGGATGAGTCTTCCTGCACCCAGAATCATGTATTCATTTGTTTATGTTCTGTTGCATTTTTCATTTTTCATCTAATAAACAATTATTTTATGAAGATGCCATAGACGTATAAAAGGAAAGTATTTCAATCAGGAGCCGACCTCACTGTACAAAAATCCACCTGTTTTCAGTGATTTGGGGGAAACTGAGTCATGTTTTATGGAGAAAATATTTCCTGGTTCTCGCTCTGCTGCCTGATGGCTTTACTTGCTGCTAAAATAACTGCTAACAGAATTACTGGTACCTCAACGAACGGCTCCGGACGGTGACGGAGGCCAGGTACAGCGTTCCTCTCTCCTGACTCGCCTCCACGATGCCAGGAGACAAACTTGGCAAGAAAACAACCTCAGTCCTCGGAGGCTGTGTGATGTTCCAGTCCGGCAGTGTTCACTGGAAGCTGCCGGTCCGAGGCGAGACCCCGTCAGAGACTTGTTGGTTATGGTGTCGGGGGGGTGAGGGGGCCAATAGTACATTCTGCACTATTGGCTGCTGACTGGTGGACCGTGATTAATCCAAATATCTCTGCTTTCACTTCGACTCGCCCCCCCGGCGGTAATGGCTGTTACTAATCTGCAGAAATAAGGCCGCAAAGTATTTTAATCAAAACGAGGAAGAAACTTGGTGACCACCTGCAATGTGAAGACGCTCAGTAAAGGGTTTGAATGCTCAGACAAAAGTGCTTATCAACCATGATTTATCCCCATTATACTGCATAAATGACCAATGTCAGTGCTCGTGGACCTGAGGTCATTATGAGAGTCTTCTCAGCCCAGAAGGGAGGATGTTTGGATTCAGGCAGTGTATTTCATAAATGCTTCCTTTGTTTTCTTTAACAGCCACATCCTGAAATATTGTGGAGAAAATCTGAGCCATTGATTCTCGTGTTCACATCGTCACCGTGATCTCCTCAGCCTGTGTTCAGCTCCGACAGCTTCCGCTCATTATCTCATTTTTAGCACTCACGCTCGACCGAGTAGACATTTCCATGTCATTGAATGTTTTTGGGGGGTCGAGCGCTAATGCAGCGCGCTCTTTACTCCCACACTGTTTCCTGTTTAGTGAACACAGCTCTGTCGGCCCGCGGGCTCAAATCTCTTCCAAAAAACCACCGACCGCAACGGAAACGCTGCTTCTCCTGGCGCTTGAGAAGTCAGCAGAGCATCACTCAAACAACCGCGGGTTCAGATCCACGTTCACACCGACGCCTCATTACACAGCTCTCGCCCGTGCAGAGCTTCGTCCCATGTACAGACCATTTATTTAGATAATACAGCTTTGGTCAGATTTCTCTCTCTCTCTGTGGATGTGAGTGGGTGTCATGTCTAATCTGAGGAGCAGAGTTTAAAAACAGCTTTTTATTTTACACCTTTGTCAGAATGTCGGACTGTGTGTTATTTGCACCATCAACCATTTGATCAGAAAAACAAATGCTGTGTAGATCTGTACTATCCACGTCTGCTTGAGTGAAATATTCTGCTGCTGAAGGTTTTAGGTTTTACATTTTGATCTGGCGGCCGTCTGCCTCCGCAGTGGCCTCGCTGACCTCCTCGACCTGCTGCTTCTATTATTCATGAAGAGAGATAAGCAACTGGTAAACTGAGAGGCACAGCACAGATCCTCTCTGAACACAGCAAATAAAGTAGTGGTTTATTTAGTGCTTTAGTCATATTGAGTTTTGATGAACAAACAGATGTCACAATAAATCCCACTCAAATACACAGCAGGAAGTCTCACTGAGATCAAGATCCCTTTTACAAGAGAGACTGAAGAACAAAATACATCCAGTCGATACAACATGACAACAGTAGAGTTCAGACACGAAGCAGTCATCACGCATGCCAACTGAAATATATCTCAAGTATTCGTATCTTTCATACTCGGTGGAATAAGTTTATCTAACTTCAGTTCCTCTCAAAGTTCTAACTAACCCTCTTTTCTTTTCTGTTGTCCTTGTTGTGAACTTTACACTAAACTAAGGCTGCATTCAGACCAAATCAGGCGTTCACAGGCGGCGAAATGGAGTCGGCCAAGACCTTTTTGTCCTTCCACTTTGAGGTGTTATTGTTCAAAGTGGTGACGTGAAAGCCAGGTCTCACAGTTGTGGTGTTCTGCCAATAATATCCAAGCTTATGACTTCTAACACTGCTTACTTGCACTCGTGTCACCAGCCAGGTCTCGTTAGGAAGGCCTCGGCTCACAGCACCATTGTTGTGTGAAATTAATTTGGTGACAGCTCGCTGCTTAAGAATGAAATTATTGAATATTTTCTCTTTTCAGTGTTTATTTATTACGTTCAGAGTGTGTCTGCACCTGACAGCCAGCTGCACACAGAGAGCAGTTTCAGTTGTCGTTTTGATTAAACTGCTTATGTCTGGAAAGGCAGCATAAACAATCATATTAATAAGTGGATCAGATTATTGATCAGGGAATGTGTTTTGACTTCAGCAACAGAAAAACTGGATCCCCTCAGTGATACCACCCAACTGAGCCCAAACTCAGCTGGAGCTCTCGGTTTCCTCACAAGTTTATTTCCCCCCACTGCTTGAATCAATTACCAGGGCTGTGTAGCATTGTTTGGTCCATGAACTCTATCTGGATATTGCCCAGTTTGGGAGCATTATTCAAGGGGTGATAAGACGATAAGTTCATGGCCAAAGGTAGGCGGAGATGCGTTACCGTGCACGTGCAGTGATTGTTATTGAGACGATTAAGTTTGAAGTGATCAACTTGTTTGAAAATTGCCATTCGGTACTCTCTGGGACGCTCCAGCTCACCGGTTCAGAGTAGTGATGCCGTCCAGAAATGCTCATTCTGACTCATCCAGCACCTCCAGTCTAGGTTGCCTCGTAAATTTAACTTCTCAAGGCTCAGCGGTCACTGATTTATTTGTAGCTTCACTTTTAAAACCAACAAGGACACAAGAAGTGAAACTTTGTCAAATCTCCCATGTTTTCTGGCCACAGAGTCTCCTGTGATTGGGGGTCAGCTGGTCTTAGAGTCCAACCGTCATTAGAGCTAACAAATAAATATTGTGAACCAAAGTTTATATTGAGTGGGACGATATTCTGAGCCGTCGTCTCGTGTCTGGATGGTCTTTGCTTTCTCTTGCTTCACTTCACATTAATAAGCTGATACGAACCGCCGGCCTGCTCGTCAGGAGCGATGTCGGGCTTCCTAACCAAGACGGCGTACAATATTTCTGTGCTCAGCCTTTCACACATACACTTAAGTCTGGGCTCAGTTTCTTGCCCAAGGATACTTCAGCATAGATCAAACCACCGACCTTCTCATAAGTGGACGACACGCTCTACCTCCTGAGCACAAGCCACCCTGCCTCTACACAGATAACAAGTTGACAACCACTGAACTTTTCTTACCAATTTTCCAGGAGTCTCTAATGGAGTTCTTGTTTTTAAATGACCTGAAAGAGATCTGTGATGTTTCTGTTCAGACATTTCTTGTTATTGACTAAAATACAGACTGATACTGACCAGTGACAACATGTGATAAGTCAACTGTTGAACTCTAGCAGTGATTAATGGGTATTAAACATGATTGAAGATAGTCTGCATGTTCCGACCTTGATTGTTCTGTTAAAGACTCAGAGTGCAGTTGGGTATTTAATCTGAATGAGGTGTACTTCAGTCAGTCACATCCACTGTTCCCCATCGAGTTGATTTTCCAGCACAAAGAGCCTCGCTGTCGAGTTAGGCTGTATCTGTCTGGCTTTTAAAGCCCATTTCCTGCTGCTCCATAAAGAAGCCAGTGTGAAATGAACAGTTTCTTCCTCTCAGCGAGGGCACAAGTTTTTTGGCGGCTTTATTGAGCCTCACTTTGACGAGAAGCCGTGGAAGCCCAAAGCAATCTTTTGAATTTTAAGGAATCCCTTTTTACTGAGCAGCCGAGCAGCACTAATACCATGAGACAGCGGCAGCAGCGTCTTGGCTGTCGGGCGGTGGGCGGACGGTGGAGTGTTTAGTTTTCATACAGATCAAGTACTAAGAGAAGCCACCACAGGCTGCTCCACTCTGTTCCCTCGGCCTCTTTAAAAAAAGAAAATGGTTTGTTTGCAGGAGAAGCTGCAGGGAGCCATTTTCTGTCAGACAGGCCGATCGCTCTCAGAGCTGTGGACCTGCGGTGTGTCCTGCCCCCCCCGTGTACATGCTGTTGGTGATAATGCACCCATTATTCTAAATGCAGTCTCAGCTGAATGATCTGATTGGTCAAAGAGCTCAAAAAAAGTCGCTCGCAAAGCCGTAACGATACCACTGATTCTGCTGCTGGTGGTTGCTATGCCAACTGTTTTAGTAATGATCCAGCCGGATTTTCTTTCTCTCCTCGGTCTTTCTCCCGTAATCTTCTTCTTCTGATGAAGAGAAGTTTTTCTCTCTCTTGATTTACAGACAGGTAGTGTCTGTATATTTACCCACACCGAGGAGGTTGTGTGTTTGGTTATTTGTTTGCTGGTTTCTCAGCTGGTTTGTTGGTTTATCAGCAAGATGACACAAAACTGATGAAGGGCTTACCACGAAACTTTGATGGAGGATAGGTCGAGTGTATTTTAGTGGCTTGCATCTGTAGGTGAGTACAAAATCAACACTGTTGAAAGGAGGCAATTTTAGTTTTGCTTTTGTTATTTTTTCTGTTGGTTTTTGCAGCTGCTGGCTGCTGGCAATCAGAAATACCTTCTGATTGGTTCATACTTTTCATCATCCGTTGGAAATGGTCTTCACAAAACCCAACACCGACCTGTTCAAAACACTGAAAAACACTGGAACGCTGAAAAACATGAATGTAGGAAGTGATTTAGTGCTCTGCAACCACGTCGACCACAACAGCCTCCGCTCTTCTGGTTTCAGACTGAACCTGTTGCAGGGATTTGATAAGATTTGGACGCAATAATACAACTTTAAATCCACTGACGGGACTGAAACTAATCAAATTTATCATTTTGTTATGATGCAGTTCTCTTCATGGAAATCTTACGCCCTGGTATCCACATGCACCACCCACCCTAACACTGTTGCAGATCAAATACACCCCATCATGGCTACGGCACTTCTTCCTCGATGGCAGTGGCCCCTCCCAGCATTACAATGTGCCCAAAAACTCGAGATGCTGATCTGGCCTCCAAATTCTCCAGAAACCACTTCAATTTAGTATTCGTGCCCGACCGTGTCCGATCCACGGAGGCTGCAGCGAGCGCGCTGACATGTTCATCGGGTCGTTCCTGAACGTTGTGACAGGCAGCATTGTCCTGCAGGGGGAAGCCACCACCATCAGGGGGTCCTGATAGCATGAGAGCGTCTACTTGGTTTGCAAGGTTGGTGTCTGTCAAGTGGTATCCACATGTAAGAACATGACTCAGGAGAACATGCATTGTAATGAGATGACACACTGTTATATACCTCACATGTCAGTAGTCTTAATGCTGTGGCTGATCGGTGTATTAGTCAGGTCTGACGCTGATCGTGAGTCAGGTCCGGCCCACAGTCAGTGTTCCAGTTCACCCTGGAGGTGTTGCACCTGTTGGAGGTCGGGGGCTCTGCAGGTCATCAGGGTGGTAAATCCATTTAATCGACAGCCCGTGTTTGTCTGCAAGTGGACCAGAGGTTGCATTAGACCTAAAAAAAAACATTTCCTTGACTTCAGGGCACACTGTGACCTTGGTCCTGTGGCCAGATGAGTCATGGTCCTGGTCTAAACTTTGTGCTGCTACTCTCCGTTAAAAGTCTGCTCATTTTAATCACACCTGGCCTCTTAGGACCGCTACAGAGGATTTAATATGTGAATACAGACAGAAAGCTCGCCCAGGTACACCACATGGCTCCGTCTTTATTCAAACTGCTGTCTGTCCTCTGGCGTTTCTGTCACGGTCTCCCAGCATTAGTCACTCTCTCCGTTCTCTCTACACCTGTTCCTGAACACAAATACTGCTAAACTCTTGTGTAGCTCTGAGAAAACACAGCCAGACTCCCAAGTACTTACTGTTGTTTTCCTCCGTCTCATTCTGCTAAACATCCAGGTCTCCAGAGATGCAGTAAAAACCAGAGTCTGGGATTCAGCAAACAAAAACACTGTCTGTTTGGTCTCATTGTTTGCTTCCTGCCACGGTGGGATTTATATGATCTTAATAATGATTCGTACTCAAATATAATGTTTTCTTAGGTGCTTACAAAGTGCTGCTGAAGATCTGGAGAGGGCCACTTTTGGCTTTGTTGCATTAAATTTAACTTCATGGAAACCAATTTTATTTGAATACTGTAAAAGTAAATAAGTTACTGATCACATGACCCATACAAGATTTAAAGAGGTCACATGGTGTTAATATTCAAGTACATACATTTATTCGGTTGTTGCACATGCCAATTACTTAAGGGGCAGGATGTAGCCAATCAGAGGCAGAGTAGGGCGGGTCATGCCGAGCAAGGTAGTGTGATTGAAAATAACACAGCTACAGCTGGTAATGATGACTGCAGTCCAGCTGTATATATCAATATATATATATTTCTATAACTCCAGCTACATAGTGACTCACATACGTTATGGAAGTAGAGAGTTGACTCCAAACCAGGCGTGTCAGGCAGTGCAGGAGTGTTTCTGTGGGAGACAGTAACTCCCTTTGGCGTGGACTTTGGGCTGTTTTCACTCTGCAGACATTTTACATACAGACAAATGATTCATGACACAATAAAGGAAAGGCAGAAATCCAAAAAGCATCATATGAGCTCTTTAAGATACTTTAAATCTTAGGTTACAGAAACATCTGGATGTTTGATGCGGTTGCCTGTCGCTCAAACTTCCAGAAGAGAGTCAGACACTAAGGATTGAAATAAGGACTTTTCACTGTTTAAAGTCTTGTTTCGATATTTAATATTTTGCCTTTCTCCCGTTGAATATCCTCAGATCATGATATGAAACCAAGTGAACTTTAACTTTTGATGTCTTGACACTCACACTGAAGGCAGAGCTCCTGCCGTTCGTCAGTTTTGAAGTAACATCCGGTTATGTGGGCATAATTCTAGATTAAAGTATAACACCAGATAATCAAATACTTCTGTGTGAGTCGGGGTGCAGGTCTCCAGTCCTCCCAGTTCATCTCTCAGCTCTTCATGTGGCTCTTCAGAGGAGGAGAGGCCTCAGGAGATCAGCCGTTAATCCACCCTGACACTGACTCAAACTTCACTCAGTAAACGGAGAAAATGGATTTAAAGGAAGCCGAAGCTTATAGAGGATTCACTTTCTGAGTCTTTCTTCTGCTCTCCAGCTATAATGCAATTAAGGGTCGTGTGTGTGTGCATGTGTGTTTGCGTGTGTGTGTCTTTTATTGACTAAACCCAGCCATGTAAAAACAGTGTCAAGTATTCAGTGAAATATCTGAGCAGAGTGAATCCCTCTGACACTTGATCACTGAAGCGTTTGTTGATGATGAGAGCGAGGAAACATTTCTGTCGACTGCAGGCTCGTCGTGACGGAGAGCTGAAGAGAGAGAGTGAGGAGAAGAAAAAAAAAAAGAATGACAAACCCTCCGAACTGAGTCCTTTGAGCAGCCTCTGAATCACTGTCACCACACTGACTGTAAGACCGGTGCAACAACGCCATCTGCTGACTGGTCAAACCTGATGTGAAGTCAGAAATATGTGTGGACGCTGTGATTGAGTGTTTGGATGAATTTCTATGAAGCATGTCTACTTGTTGACACTGTATCAAAGAGGAGCTGGTACAAGAAGTGTGAGATTATATTAGTTGAAATAATCTTTTTACACACACATAAGAATAAATTCCTTCAAAATTAGAGGCCAGCGATGAAGACGTTAGAACATCTAACAGGTGTCTTGTTGCTTGTAGTTTGACCAATAAAATGTTTTTTTCGTATCTTTGCTGAATGTTATTTGTGTCCCTTCAGCTCGGCGACTTCCTTCGGATCTACAACCTTCGAGCGATCCCAGGATCCAGTAAGGTGCCCGGCCTCACCAGCAGCCAGTCAGAAGAGGTGAATCACCTGGCTTTTCACCTGCACGGAGGGACGGCGTACGGCAGGGGGATCCGGGTCCTTCCTGAAAACAGCCCCGACGTGCAGCAGCTGAAGAGGTACGGCAGGAGACGAGGGTCAAATAAAGAATGTTTTGGGGATTTAAAAACCGCGCTGCAACATAAAACGATGCATTCAATGTTTTAGATTCAGTCGAAGCATCACTTTCAGCTCTGAAGTGAAGATTTTAATGTTCAGCAGTAATGGATTCATGTATCCACTGTGTTTGTGTATCTGTAGAACCATTGAGGGCTTCGCAGAGGATGACGAGCTGAATGATGAGCTGAATGATGAGCTGAATGACTCGGCGCTGCTGGAGATTTGGAGCACACCACCGGAGTCTCTGACAGGTACGACTGGATGTCGGACGGCTCTCGAATCAAACCCATCAAAAGCTTTTTTATTCACCGGGACACCTTGACATGAGAACGTGTTGAAGACATCCGTGTTTCCTCGGGGTGAATTGTTATGATTTTGGTGATCCTCTAAACTGGCAATAGACACATTTTATGCTTCAGCGGATCATTATGATGTAAATTCACTTTCTCTAGGAAATTCTGTTCTGCCACCGGGCACAAAAACTCCTGGGAGAAAAATGAAGGCTGACTGTTGATCCAGCCTGGCGCCGTTCCTGCTTTCATATCTCCATAAAACACTAAATGAATGAATACGCTCACAGTGTGTCCTTTGTTGATGGTAGTCGGAACAGAACAGAAGGTGACCCAGTTGTCTCTGTAACAGCAGCACCGACAATAATACTTGTCGACTTTCCATTGAGCACCATCATCAGGTCATAATCTGAATTTGCTGCTAGCATTTAGCTCAAATCACTGCTAGAGTTATACAGGACAGACTCACAGCTGCTAGCACGGCTAAATGCACATGCTAACACTGCGTCTGCACAGCATGTTAGCAGACTGACTGAGTGGACACAGTTTCTGAGGCTGATAGCGTCCACTGTCTGTATATAAGCTTATGAGAAAATGACCTGACTTCTCACTTGTTTCATTATCTCAGTAAAACGTTTTGAAGTAAAACGATGAGTTTATGCTCTCAATCTCTTGCTAGAAGTCTCCTTCAACACAGCATGATGTCCATTTTGTAAACTGTGGATCCATTTTGAGTAAAATAGACGATTAGGCAGGATGTGATTTAGGACGTGACTGACAAACCTTGTGAACTTTTGTCCAAATTTGGTCACTTCCAGCTTCAGTAAACAAAATGGTAAGGGCTTCATAAACCAATTTGTAACATCATGTTGGGTTGACACTTGGCTTCTATCTACCAAAGCATGTGAGCAGAGCGTGAGCATGCAGGGAGGACGAGCAGGAGGATTTTAAAATGACACAAAAAAATTATTTCAATTATTATTATTTTTTCCAGTTTTGCTCCGGTACCTCGTCAACCATCAGTCCAAAGCATCCCTGATGCTGAAATAAATCATTCCTACTTGGAAAATGTGGCTTTGGCTTCTTATGTTTGATTGCTAGGCTACAGTTTAAGTAAAACATTTAAATACAACACAGAGTTTTTCTTATTTTAGAACAAGCGGGGAACGATTTGAGTAATTTGGAAAGCGCTCCACTCCGCTCTCATGCTGTCTACACAGGATGCGTTCAGGCACAGTGCTCTCAAAGCCAACACAGAGTTGCTGTAGTTACGCATGTTAAACAGACGGAAATAGTCCTGAAGTAGTTCAGCGCATCTGTTCAATCAGACGTGCGTCAGATGGACAAACCTCCTGCACAGACCCAACGTCCCTCCTGTTTTTCCATTAAGCCTCCGCTGTGGTTCTGCTTACAAACGACCGAGAATAAAAATCACAATATTTTTATTGCATGAGCCAGATACAAAGAGGGAAGAGCGATGTGAGCGGCGGCTGCCTGCAGGTCGCTGATTGAATAACAAACATGTTTGCCAGCAGCAGAAATATGAACATCCCGACTGCTCAGACAAACCAATTTCTTCTCTGACGTAAGGACGGATGGACGGATTGAAGCTGCAGGGAGCTGCCTCCATTAGTGGAGCTTTCTAAAAGCCCACGCTTCACTGGGGATACAATAAAAGTCCAAACTTTGACTGTGACCTGAAGGTTTCAGCTCTGCGCTCGTACCTGCAGGCCTGATGTCTGTTGTGTAACTCTGAGTGGACTAAATATTTGGGACGCAGGACGAGCGTTCTTATTTTATTTTAACCTCTTCATGAACCTCCAGCAGTTTGTCTTGGTACAAACTGAAAGTCTCCCTCCAGTGTCTCTCTTCTTGTTCCTACAGCTGAATGTTTGAGCTGTGTGAAGAGTTCGACACCAGACGGCTGTTTTCACACTCGAAGTGTAAACTTTCTCTGAAAATCTGATTTTCAGAGACGGCCGACGAGTGTGTGTGTGATTTGTGAAATCACAATCACAGCCGATCGTCGGCCTGTACTGCAGAGCGAGGTGATTAATAATCAAAGTGCTTGTTTGTGTTATGAGAGGACTTTTGTTGTGAATTGCCGCGATACAAATAAAGAATGATTGATTAATAGATTCCCAGGTTATAGGTCTGATATCCGGCTGCACTAATGCCAAGTGATCAAACTAAAGCTGGTTATCGACTCGATAGGTTCACTAAGTCTTCCACAGCAAGCTGCAAGCACGGTCACATGAAAGAGGAGGTGTTAATATATATATTTATTTTATATTTATATTTATTTTAGAAGAAAACAAACCACTGAGACACACAGAGGAAGAAGTTAATCTCATCTGACAACACGAGTTGATCTGACCGATTTATATTTGTGTGTTCTGTTAACCGTTAACTGTGTTGCTCGGGTGTATTCTGGGGTTTATATGACAGTTTTTAGCCTTATTGCTTCTGCTGTCATCCCACAGCATCAAACAGACTTTGGAACAAATAAAAAAATAAATAATAAAAACATAATTCAAAGCAGTAGTTTCATATCTGATAACAAGTAGAAGGCTGTTCTGTAAAACCGGAACAGTAAAAAGACTAAATGAAATCAAGACGACAGGAGGACGCCGCTCATGATCCACACACTGAGCTCCTCGGAGACTTCTTTGAATGCTAATCCCATTTTCCAGAGACGTTACTGGTCAGACGGCGGTCATTCTAGACATTTAGATCTGTAATGAGAAGCAGAGAATTCAGAATACACATGCTGCCGGATGAATGAGCTGAAGCCGCCTGCCTGTTAGAAGCCTTGTAATAAAGTGATTTTCAGATCAGGTGGTTTTGTTCTCTTCAGCAGAGTTCAGTTTGTCTACAGGCCCGTGTTGTGTATTGCTTATTGATTTGTGCGTCTCTGCCTGCTGTTCAGTTATCGATGGTTTCTTTCTCTTTCATGTAGATGCTGGAACAGCTGAGAGCAGCACAGGTATGAAACACGGCACACTGCAGCAGCTCGACACGTCTGACGGAGTTGAAACCGACGTTTTGAAATGTGACTGAGTTATTACTCACTCTGCTTGTGTCTGTTAACATCTTCACCGTGTGTGTGTGTGTAATAGAGAGGAGCTGCGGTCACGACGTGCAGCCGACGACGCTGTCCAGGCTGAAGAGATCCGATCCAGGTGGAGTTCACCATGTCAGAGTCCAGCTCAGATCCTACGAGCCGCAAAGACTCCACCAGGCGCTGAAACTCTACTGCAGCAAGTGTACATCCATGTAGGCTCACACACACAATGTGACAAGATTAACTGATGTTTCCTGCAAACTTTGACTCCAGTTTATGGATTAGAAGAATCTTACAGATCTTACAGATGCAGATCTTACTGCTCAGACTGAGGATTAGATTGGATTAGTAAAATTTGATGAAATGAATGATTCTTCTCTGACTCGGCTCTGTGATCTCAGGCAGGACGTCCCTGATGATGAACTGGTAGCGGGTCTCTTCTCGGAGGCGTCCGGGGACTCTGGACCCTGCACCCCCCCGGCCTGGGCGCTCTCCGGTCGGGTCAACATCCCCGGAGGTTCCTCAGGATCCTCGAAGCGAGCTCTGAGTGTTCACCTGTCCACACAGCTCATGTCTGAGGGCAAAACCAAGGAGCTCATCTTCCTCATGGGTAACAAGTTTAGGGCTTTTGGACGAGCAGCAAATCTGCACATTTAAGAAGCTGGAACCAGCAAATGTTACTGACTGAATTGATTAATCGATTATCAAAAACACATCTAGACAAATATCGATCAAGCCTGATACTGCATCAAACCCACATGAACACAAAGTCGAGACGTCTGCATCCAGCTCACAGACCTTCTGGTGTCTCGCAGGTTCGACTCTGGCGGAAACGTGTCGACTGGCGTCCGGCTACCAGAACATCGTCCCTGTGAGGTCATCGGGAGGTCAGCTGACTCTGCTCGACCTGTCGGCGCCTTTCCTGTTCAGAGGCAGGAAGAGATACTACGGGTGAGAGGTGAACTTCACACTCTGAACTCTTGGTGACAATTTCTCCAAATCGAGCGATGAGTGCTGGTGTCAGGAGGATATTTCATGTCAAAAGTGTTAAAAGATGTATTAAATACCAGGGATTCCTTGACTTCCCGTTTGTGTCGTAGGTGCCGTCGCTGCTCTCAGGCCGCTCTGAGGGAACCGTCTGCTGAAGGAGTCGAGCTGATCGATGAGAAGATCGTTGCAGAAGGTGAGAGAGAGTTTTCTTTGACTCTCTGTCAGAGGAAACTGAGGAGGTGGAGATAAAACTCCCACTGGAAAATGCCAGAAATGTGTTTTCTGCTTGTTCTGCTGCTTCAAAAGTCATCAGCTTCTTTTAAAATCAGTTTTTTCAAATGTGATAAAACTTCACAAGTTTTGTGAAAGGCTCCTTGTCTTCCCACCTCTGCTGATCTCAGGTCTGATCTAGCCGGTTTGTTTTCCTCTGAAATGAATCATGCTGTAAGTGTCTCTGGTTCTTCGGTCTGCAGCTCTCGGTGTTCAGCTGCTGAAGTTCTGCCTGCTGATGAAGCTCGAGCTGCAGGACGCCACCGACACGCTGGAGGTCTTCCTGTGGAGAGACGCCGTGAGTTTCAAAAAGCACGTCATCTAAAGTCCTGCTGGTCTGGACCGTCACGTAAACGATGCAGGAAGCAGTCTGAAGTTTGTTTAACTGCTGAATGATTTCAAAGTAAAAGTTAACGATGATGATGATGAAGGTTGGTGTCTGTCTTCAGGAGTTGTTCTTCAGTGTGTCGGCGGAGGACGCAGCAGCCAATCAGGAGGCTCAGGACAGGATTCGTCAAACAATGGACTCCCTCTCTTCACCAGACGGCGGCACCGGTACGTCCGTCACTTAAGTATCATAGTGAAGAGAAATGAACAGCTGTCAAATGAATACAAGACAAAGTATTCTGTAAAATACATCGTACGCAGGAATAAGATGTTTAATCCTCTGCTAAGACGAGACGCTCGGGTGTTCACTCCAAACAGAGCCAAAAGAGTTTAAAGGGGCACTGTGGTTTTTTTTGTTTTTTTTTGTTGTTAATGAAATTCAAACATAGAACTTTAATATTTACAACATTAATGACATAATTCAAAATCAGGAATATTAAGTTTTTCCATGAGTGAATAAAAAAAAACTGTTCTCAGAGAAAAATAAGGTCCCAGAACTGTGTTTAAAGCTGGAAGGGTGGCAGGGTCCGCCACATATAAACACACACGTGCGAGGTTGTTTGTCAGGTGTGTTTGTGTGTCCCCAGGTGAGCGTCCGTGGCTCGATCTGTGTCTGTCAGCGTACCGAGCAGCGGACGACGAGGGACAGAACCGAACCTGCTACCAGATCTGTCACACCGCCTTCACCAAACTCCAAACCTGAACCCGCCTGAACCACCTGCAGGTCAAAGATCAAACCAGAGTCCTGCTGAAAAACTCCTGTTTCTGTTTGATCATTTTGTGTTTTCACAACTTTTGTGTTTTGTTTTGTTTTTTATTGTATTTATTGTGCAGAAATAAATAATGTAAATAAAAAAGTTGCTGCAAAAATGTAAGAAAACTGACACGTGACTGTATTTAACAAAAAATATCTGCTGTTTCCTGTGCAGGAATCTTTCAAAATAAAATGAATAACTTTTTCAGGAAGTTGTGGATATTTTAGTGGCTGTATATGGATAGATGGACGGATGGACGGATGGATGGACGGATGGATGAGTCTGTCCGATGAAACACTGTTAATGTTACTGCAGGGGAATTTTATAAAACACGTCTAAATGTGACTTTGTGCTCGTCACTCAGAGAACTTCTAGTTATCTGTGGTGTCACTGTGACATCTGCTGGTCAGCTGACAGTATTACACATCTAATAAAGTACTTGACTTTATATATTTATGTGTTTATGATGATTTCATGACGTTTCTCTCCTGCAGACGCCCCGAAGAAGAAAAACCTGAAGACCAGAAGTAGAGCGAGGTGGTCAGTACGGATGAAACCATGCGGCCAGAGGAGACCCAAAGTATTCACACACACACACACACACACACACACACACACACACACACACACACACACACACACAGGATCAACAACATTTTCATCTGAGAAAGTCTGCAGCCGGCTCTGACTTCAGGTATAAATGTGTGAAACCAGATCAGATCAGTGCAGGTGTGATACTCTGACTTTGCACTAGAGGGCGCACAAGACCTACAAACACTCGTCCTGTCATGACTTTGAGTGACAAACTAAAACGTTTCTGAGTCACTGGACTGAAGCTGCGGAGACGAACTGGAACATTATTTAAAACTTTTAGTAATTAAACAATAGATTGAAGAGAAAATGTACGAATAAGAAAAGTTCACAGTGGATTTCCTGCAGGATTGTTACTGTGAAACATCTGCAGATCCAGTTGTTTATAGAAACTGACTAAACTTAACTTCCTTAAAAATCAACATGTGTTTGCTGCTTGTTTTATGAGCTGCCGATCTACAACAGTTTCCTTTAGGTAAGTGCGTTAAATCTAAATATAACATCTAAACTTGATGATCCAACGCAGTTTGCAGCTCAGTGTTACTGGTTCTTCTCGGATCAGAGCAGGTTTCACAGATGACCCCCTTCCTCCTCCTCCTCCTCCTCTTCCTCACCCCCTCCCTCATGTCCTCTTCCTCCTCCTCCTACTCTCGGGTCCTCTTCTGTCTCTCAGTCGGGGCTCGGCGTCTCCACCGGTCGCATTTCACCGCGTCCTCCCCCGGCGCTCCGGAGCGGCTGTGTGCGCTTCATGTGACGGAGGTGGACCTTTAAAAAAAAAACCTCTCCCCACACCTCCACCCTCAGCTGCGGAGGATCTGGACGCTTTTCTCTCCTTTTTCGAGCCCGCTTTGAGGACTTTTTCCCCTCCCGCTCTGCTCTGCATCTCTTTGGGGATGCCTCCTGACTGGAGTCGCTCCGGGACGCACCCAAACCCGACAGGTGCCCCTCTTACCCACGACCGGAGACTTTTTGAAGGCTGTTTGCGCGCAAAGATGAAGGAAAACTGATCGTTTGCGGCGGTTTGAAGTCAATATTTTAAACTTTTATCCTTTTTTAAAATTCTTTGGACTGATTATGAGAAACCGGAGATGGATCGATCATTTCGGATCACACATCAGTTTGATCTGACGGGTTAGACAGAACCACACGATGCTGCTGCTTCCCTTCTCGAGGTTACTGTGTTTGTGGCTCTGCAGCGAGGCCGTCGCGAGTCAGTTCCACTGGAAAACAAAGACGACTTTCAGCCCTCATTATGAATCCACCGCCGCTGATAGGAATGTGCAGAGCCGGAGATGGCGCACAGTCACCGGGGAGGACAATGGGAGGACGCAGGCGCAGGCGCAGGCCTCTTGGCTGGATACTGTAAACCCGTCGCCCCCTGAGCGGCTGGGGACTCCGGCACCCCGACGCACTGTGCGTAAAAACGATGCGCAAAATGGAGCGCGGCGCATCCGACTTGTACCCGGAGACGAGGCTTTACGCACGGATGTTAACAAGGCTGGAGAGGCGCGGAGGGGTGGATGCCGTCCGGGTGAAGTGTTTACACAAACCCCGCATGGACGCACCTGTAGCCTCGGGAGGAGCGGACACCACCGGCGGCAGAGACGGAGAGCAAAACCGGGCCGGAAGAAGCGGAGCGAGCCGCTGCAGGACGGAACCGCGTGGGAAGATCTGCCCGCCGCCATGGCGCAGGAACAAGAGGCCGAACCTCCGTTCGGACTCAACACCAGTGACTACGAGGAGGAGTATTCCGTGCCGGACTACCCCGACACCACGCCGCTCGTGCCGGTGAACACGCGGACCAGACGGAAGCAGGTGAAGAACCCGTTCTATCCGGTCACCGCGGAGTCGTACGGCGCGTACGCGGTCATGATCATCGCCGCCCTCATCTTCAGCGTCGGGATCATCGGGAACGTGTCGGTCATGTGCATCGTGTGTCACAACTACTACATGAGGAGCATCTCCAACTCGCTGCTGGCCAACCTCGCGCTCTGGGATTTCGTCATCATCTTCTTCTGCCTGCCGCTCGTGGTGTTTCACGAGCTCACCAAGAACTGGCTGCTGGGGGAGTTCTCGTGCCGGATCATCCCGTACCTGGAGGTGAGAGGAGAGGGGGAGGAGGGGAGGAGGGCGCCGTGGTTGTTGCTGATGATGGTGCTCATGAGTTACATGTCAGTTGAGACAGGTGAGGGCAGGACGATCACGTATGACGTCATTTTGCTGGCAGAGCCAAAGTTTCCCCACGTGTGTGACAAGTTTTATACAGTTTTATACACGCAACAGCTTGAATTAAAGGAAAAGTTCACATTTTTCCAAGTCTGGAATCATTTAGAGATTGTGAGACCCTCTTCATGTGTCTGTAAGCAATGGGGCACAAAATCCTCGTATTCCAAAGTCCATCTGAGACTAATATGAGACTTCATCTGTCTGAGTTTATCAGATCTTCCAGTCTTTTCCAACTACTGGACAGTGGTGGAGAAAAAAAACATAATGCTTAAGTTTCGTGATAAAATCCCTGAAACTCTCATTATCATCTGCCTCCTCGTGTCAGTGTGAAGTCAGATGAAGTATCAACGTCCACAAAACATTTCTGCAGCTTCACAAAACGTTGCAGCATTCTCCTGAACAACTAAAGTACACGGTGACTTGTTTAAAACGTTAAAAAACAAAACAAAACCAAAACAACATGAAATGGTCCCTGACGTTAACCGTGAGCGTGCACCACATCTGAAGTGGGTCCACCGTGTAAATAGCATCTTTTCAAATCAGTTTGGGACTTCTGGGCTCACGTAGCCTGAAAGACTTGTTGTTTTATTTAACATTTTTAAACAGTTTTCGGTCTCCGTCAGTTGTTAAGGAGAACGCTGCAACTCTGTTTCAATGTGAAGCTCCAGAAATGTTTTGCAGACTTCAAAAGTTCAGCTGACTTTCCATCAACATGAGGAGATTTTGACAGAATTTAGTCATTTTCGTCACGTCTGTACGGCCCCTGAAGAGATCTCCTCCTCATGTGAGTCATGGAGGTGAAAGTATTCAGAAGTTACACAGAACACAGTGTGAAGCTCCTCAGGGACTTTTTAAGAGCCACATTCCTCTTCATGTGACTGATCCCACAACACAACTCTGTGAGAAACACAAGGAATAAGAAGTTTGCGCTGGAAGAGATTCTGGACGTTAACTAGTTAACATCAGTCGTGAATCTGTTCTGAACATCAGAACCAGATGATTTAAATTCTTTTTAAACTGACAAACTTTATAGAACACGGATCTCGTTTACGTCCTGACGCGTCTTCCCGTCCTGAGCAGAATTAGGGGGACGGTGGCTCCAGACTGCAGTCAGGATTTAATTCAGGTTTAATGTCGCCTCATGTGAAGACTGTTTAATCTGATCCGTGTCACATCAGGCCGCATTAAACAAGACGACACCTGCTGCACACGTGACCTCCTGCTGTCCAATCAGAGTGAAGATCTGGATTAATGAAGAGTCTCTCAGATTGAGATTAGGGAAGGACGACCCCCCTCTGATCAGGCCTCATCAGAGAAAACAAGGGGGTCTAAGGATTAGTTCTAGATGGACTTAGGGCTGTTACTGACCAACCATCATTCTCACTGTCGATTTGTCTGTCGATTGCATTCTCAATTAATCCATCAGTTGTTTGGTCCGTAAAATATCAACATGAAGTCCTCGAATTCACAGAGTAACTCACAATACGATACAACTCACGACGAGTCTACAACGATGCAGCGATACTGTGACAGACAAGACAGTTGAGATAAAAGAATGTAAAACAACAATAGTCAGCAATGAGTCTCATCTCGGCGCCTCTTCAACACACGCTGACTGCATTTTGTCCACATGTGCCATCCTTCCAAAATAAAAGTCTTAACTGTCAGAAAGCACGACAGCTTAAACAGTTTAAACCACAAGGAGTCATGAAGTTGTGACTCCACGAAGTCTCATTATTGGGAGAATCTGTTTATAACACCTGAGTGTTTTAATAAGAATATCAGTAATTGCTGCCAGTGTATCGATAATCGAATCACAAGAGGAAACATTGTCAGAGGTGAGAAGTAACTACAGTACTCCTCACATTTTCAAAACAGCCTCGTTAGTTTAGTTTGATGCGCTTGAGGTCATCGCACGCCGCCTTCCCAACGTCACCAGACTGATTTCAGACGAGACAAAGCCGTAAGAAGCCGTAAACAGACAGAGAGGGAGGCTGGAATGTGGAGAAAAGGCGTGTTAGTGTCTCGTATCTGCAGAGAGTTTCTGATTTTCTCTCTTTGTTGCTGCTCGGGACGCTTTACCAACCCAACATGTGTCTATTTGACGTCCTGGGAATGAGACTCAACAATCAACTGTCTTTGTGGTGCATTCAGGAACAGCTGGGACAAAATCCTACTGATTCTACCTTCAACTTTAATAGTCTTTGAATTCTATTAATATGACGTGAGCTTCAGTTAGCTTTGAGCACAAATGTCCTTCAGAGGGAGACTTTTTACTCTGATACTCTGAGTCCATGTCAGAGCCTGAACTCTGTTACTGTATCTGTACTTCTGAAGTGTAAATATTAGCAGCAGGGTATCGTGCGTGTAAAATCTGTTAAATCTGAAAAACTAAAGCTCGTATTTGAGTTTAATCCTCTTAACAGCAGCAGAGCTCTTTGTTTGAGGTGATGACCTACATGACATCACTGATATTTACTGACGTCTTCATCCATCGTCCTTTTGTCACATTTGACTTTGCTTCCTGATTATTCTAATTATTAAAAATTTCAAGGGTCAATAATTGAAATAACACATTTTTAACTTCTTCGCTGGTAGTTTATTCAAATTCAAATGAAGCTTTATTGGTGCTGAAAACAGACGATTTTAATTTCTAAACTGACTGTTGACTGTTTAATGGAGCATAATCACAAAACAGAAAGAGGATTTAAACTGCTGTGTGTGTGTGTGTGTGTGTCGGGGGTAGTCCGACCCCCAACACACACACACACACACACACATACATGTCAATATTGCCAAGTGGGCACTACGTCTCTCCACGGTCTAAGAAGGGACCTCTGTTTCCTGTCATTTTGAAAAAGCAAAAATAGAATAGAAAAGCTTTTTTTAAGGTGTTTTACCATAACGTTACTTCAAATGTTTACTTTTTTAAAGGAATTGCCAAGAGGGGATTCGTATCCTTGTTTTTTTTAGTTTCCTGTCGGCAGTGTGTAACCTGACAGTCCTTCTCTCCTCCCAGGTGGCGTCTCTCGGGGTCACGACCTTCACTCTGTGCGCTCTGTGCATCGATCGTTTCCGTGCCGCCACCAACGTGCAGATGTACTACGAGATGATCGAGAACTGGGCGTCCACCACGGCCAAGCTCGCCGTCATCTGGGTGGGCGCTCTGCTGCTGGCGCTGCCCGAGCTGCTGATCCGACAGCTGGTCACTGAGGACGGCGACCCGCCCGACGTGACGCCATGCGAGCGCTGTGTGGTCCGGATCTCCACTGACCTCCCGGACACGCTGTATGTCCTGGGACTCACCTACGATGGCGCCCGTCTCTGGTGGTACTTCGGCTGCTACTTCTGCCTGCCAACGCTGTTCACTATTTGCAGCTCACTGGTCACGGCCCGCAAGATCCGGCACGCGGAGCGGACCTGTGTGCGCAGCAGCAAGAAGCAGATCCAGCTGGAGAGCCAGATGAACTGCACCGTGGTGGCGTTGGCCATCCTGTACGGCTTCTGCATCATTCCAGAGAACATCTGCAACATCATCAGCGTGTACATGGCAGCCGGCGTTCCCAGGAGAACCCTGGACATCCTGCACCTGGTCAGCCAGCTGCTGCTGTTCTGTAAGTCTGCGGTGACGCCGGTGCTTCTGTTCTGTCTGTGCCAGCCGTTCACCAGAGCCTTCCTGGACTGTTGCTGCTGCTGCTGCGACGAGTGCGGCCCGCCCCGCTCCCCTGCCACCGCCGCCAGCGATGGCGACGAGTGCACCACCACCGAGCTGGAGCTGTCGCCGTTCGGCACCATCCGCAGGGAGGCGTCCACCTCCGCCGCCTACACGTCTGTTGGGACGCACTGCTGAGGTCAAAGGTCAAAGATCAACAGTGTTGGCGGAGTTTCTTCCGGGTCGTTTGATCGATGGACGCGTTGACATATCAGGCTGTAACTTCCTGAGTTGGAATCGATTCCAAACTGTTGAACACGTTTGTGTTGACTGACTATCTGAAGACGTCAGTTTGTCCGTTCACCGTTTACAGAATTTATAAATACGAGAACACAGTCGATCTTAGTTAATAGCATTTATACGTTTAGTTCTTTTTAAATTAACTCACCAGTATTTTTACTGATCGTGCACTCAGTCTTACTTTTCATTCATCATCAATGTATTTCACAGAAGCTGAGAGCCGACATGGACCCTGAACTTCTCCTGATCATGACTTGGTCCAACTATATAAGTAATATAAAAGAATTTGGTTCAACATCTTGACTAAGTGTTAGTTAAAGTGAAGACCCTGAAAATGTTACCTGAAATTGGCATAAACACAGTAATCACCAACCACGGCTGCTGTCAGCTCCGGTAGGTTCATTTTTTTTGGATGTTTTCTTTCATTGTTTGAGTGAGTTAATGGGATGTACAGTAATATATTTGAAAATGGCTGTTGATGCTGTTGTTGCTGTGTTTGCTGCAGATGTTCTGGTGAATCAGTTCCAGCTGTGTGAGTGAGTGTGTTTCTCTTCATTGTGTGTTTGATAGCAGACAAACTGCACACCGCTCAGTACACAAATGTAACGACAGAGTTATTGTTGTTTTGTTTTTGTTTTTGTTTTTTTAGCCACAAGAGAGATGTCACTTTAATTAAAAAGTATTTTAAAATAATCTTTCGAACCTATTTTGCATCTAGATTGATGATTTGTTGGTTCAGTGGCAGCTCTGCATGGCCTCACATGCTGGAAAAGCACTTAAAGCTCAATTTTTTTACAGTGGAATCAAATGGTTTGTGCAAAAGTTTGTGCTATCGAGAAAGTTTCCCTATATGTCGCCTGCACAAGGAGCTTGTGCAGGCGACATATAGGGAAACTTTTGTGATAGCGCTTTGGCAGTGGAGCCCTGTTCATTCCTATGCAAGCTGCTCAGTGGTGCACAAAGCCGAAAAAGCTTAACTTCTCAGATATAAAATGTCCTTGAACTTTTTGTGACTTCTTGTGTCACCCAGAGAGCGTCGACTGCTGTTAGCATTGAATGTTTCTTACTTATATTTCTTGTAGAAATAGCTGGACTTAAATTCTCCTCTTAAGGTTTTCTGTTCACAGAAGAAGCAGATAGTTTTGAACACACGTGAATTTTTTATTCGCGTTTCATTCAATCCAAGCTGTAGGAGTAAGCTATGTAAAACTTTCTGGCAAAATTAATGGGACTTTTACATCCAGGTCGCCCGAAAATCGCTCCACTGATCGCAACGTTTCCGCAGGTGCTAAAAGTATAAATCCTTGCTATGGTGCCCTGCAGGCTGTTTGTCACAGCCGCTGTGTGAGTGTGTTGGACAGCACAAAGAATAAACTGATGATGAGGTTATTCAAAGTCTTACCACTAGTGGGGCTTAAAATGTGTAATTGAAGTTGTGAGTATGATCATTGTTAGAAGAAAAAGACATGATGTGCAGACTGTTCATCCAGAACACACAGTCACTATTGTTTGTACAGTTCGGACTGAACACAACGTGTCCTCGTCTCCTCAGAGATACAGTCAGTCCAACAAACAACAGCACGTGGCATGGACAGAACGCAGACGGCTTGAAGAGTCAAAGCAAGAAGATCATTTATTTTAGATAGTTCCATTTGCTTAAATGACAAAATCTTCAAAACACAAACCGACTCATCCTCCTTTGATTCCATTTTATTTTGCTGCGTCAGGCTCAGCACAGAATCTCAGCTGTTTTTTTCTCTCGCCATCATTTCGTCATCATCGTCCCCGCCCCGGCCGAGGAGGACACAGCGCGCCATTGTCCTCGCCTCCCGTCGTCATGACGACGGAAGGAGTCTGCCTCTCAGCTGGCCGACACAGTGAACAGTGCTACAGTACCACAGACGGAGCGTCGAGGCTCATTTATACTGAAAGAAGTTGTTGCTGATGGTTTCTGGTCTGATCCGGTCCAGTCTGGCCTCTAAAGATCAACAAGAGCCTGATGGCACCTGAGCTGCAGCTTCCATTCAAATTACTGTACAAGTTCACAAGTTCCTGGTGCACCTTCTTTCAGCTCTACTACTTGTAAATGTTGCCAGTGTGAATCTTACCAAACAGTTTGACAGTGACTGAGCCTGCAACATGAAACATCACAGGTGTTGGAAAGGTTTCATTCAAGAGTTGGTCTTTGCTAAATATTGTAGGAAGTTGATCCGCTGACTTTAGCATATAACATTTACTACGTTGAGTAACTGATTAGAGCAGGTTAGATAAGATTGTCCTGTTATGTTAGTTTGCATATTTTCTGCATATTGGTATTTATATGCATGGTACAGGTATCATAGTAGCATGTGAGCTAACTGTGATGTAGCATGTTGCATGGCAGTAATGCATGAAAGCACTAATCAATTATTCAGAATGTAATGGGAACAGACTAAATCATCAAAGTCAATTTTAAGACGCGATTAGATGAGAATTTGCGTCTGATCGCTGTGGGTGATGTGAATTTCGCGTGATGCTGCGTCGTCTCTCGCCGTTGATGTTCAGACTGACATCATGATGTTCACATCGCTGATGTGTGTGTGTTTACCTGAGTAAAGAAGTTAAATCAGTACTTCTACATGAGTAAACAACGTGTGGACTTTTGCCACCTCTGTCTGGAGTGCAGCTTCCCAACAAATTCTGTTGTTGACCCGTAAAAACAATCTAAACCTGAAATGTTGTGCCGTTACATTGAACTGGACAGATAACTGGGCGTTCTGTGTGGCTCCATCATCAACATGTGACACTTTACATTTAACATTAAATATTTCTGCCATTACATCTGCAAAGACATGTTGCGAGGGAATATGTTTCATGTTTCGTCAGAAATGTGGATCACTCTGTCTCCAGTTTGAGTGGCACCATTCAAAGACTTCTGACAGGTTTTTCATTCTCTTTCAGATCTTTGACACTTACTTTCACCCGACATTCTAGAGAATATGATCTAAAATTTAATTTGCAGTTACAGCGTTCATGTTCTTGGATAATGACATAACATTCTTGTCTAATTGAGTTCATCCCTAAATCACCAAAAGGGGAGTCATTGTATGTAAACCACATTCTCGTCTAATCGCCCGTTTAGCTTTGATTTGTTATCTGGCACCAAACTTGCGTGTTGGAGTCTTTTGTGGATGAGGCTGGCCGGCCCCGTCGCTGCTCCAGTAATTAGACATCCCCATTCATTCGGAGACAATGGGGCAACGGGTACACTGAGGCTCTGCTGCTGAACAGGCTGCTCACTGACCTTCTCCTAACTGCTCCCAGGACTGTGTTCTGGAATGAGAGAGACGTCCTGGGAGGGCCGGGATCTCCGGCCCTGATTGGTGGACAGGAGCCAGGCTTCCTCAGCAACCGAACCACTCGGCCCGGATGGTGCAGGTCCAGATAACGTTTTGCTGCTCGAAACATCAGAACAGCCTTAAAATGAGCAGACATCTTTATATGCGTGTGTGTTTATGTTATTATTCACATTTTGGACAATACACGGGTGGATTGGCAGCAAACCACTGATCATACAGCAGTTTAGTCCCTTTTTGTGTAAAAGGCCCTTTCCTGGTTAAATATACACTCAGTTGCCTGTATATTTGGCAATGAGCTAAAAGTAATGTAGCCAAATGCAGCTGTCCTGCAGTAGATTCTGTCTTAATGAATTAATGTTTGGTTTTTATTTTATTGGCCAAGTGTTGACGAGGTTCTCAGTCATCCAACAGGTGAGTTCCCTCCACAGACAGCTCAAAAACCATTCACACCTGGGCTCACCTAGCCCGAACATCCCACAAGTGGCCTTAAGAACTGTGAAACTCAGAGCTCACATGCGTCCTTAACGACTCCGTAAGGACACTTAGACACAGAGTTTAAAACCCTGCGACCCCCCTCCAGTTCTGAAGAACTAAAGAAGCCTCTCGGATGAGAGGTGAAACGTCTTCAAGAAACTGAATGAATGAATCAAGTCCCGTTAATGAATGAGAGCAGCTTGGGGTATTTCCCCTCACAGCCAATCAGGCTTTGATGACGCTCTTGTGTTGAAGGCTTAAGAGAGGTGGGGAATGACACCCGGGTTTGTCTGATTCATATTCTGGTTCTGTCCACTGCAGACCAGATCCAGATGGACTGTCAGCCAGAGACTCTGCTCTGTTTAGGTCCTGTTGAGATTTATTTCCTGCCCTTGTTCCTTCTTGTTGAGGGAAATTGTGAGAATACTACAACCTTGTTGAGTGACCATCATGACTTACCGTTCAGTTACCTGCATGAACTCCTTGAGTTCTTGATATCCAAGCCGCTCTGAACACCAGCAGTTTTTTCCCCATTGTATTTCCTTGGCGAGCATTGTGGTTCCCCATCTATATATATTTATATTTACGTGTGTTTGGGCTGTTTTTATGGGCATGTTTTTTGTCAGTATTCCCACAGACCCACTCACACAGCAAAAGATTGATGAAGGTCTCGTACGCTGCAATTATTTTGTTTTTGGAGGCGCTGGTCATAGACTCGTTCAGTCATTTTCAGATTGCTCCGTGAATGTAGCACTTAACTGTGTCTACAGTCAGTTAACAGGGTGTTTGTGTTTTGTAAATTTGTAGAAGGTAGAAATTTGCTTCAGTTCGACTTGGATATCTGACCAAAAGTTGTCGATCTTCTCTCAAACAAAATATTGGTCTGATAAGCCAACACCACTATCCTTGTTCTCTGCTGTTTTCAGACTAAAAAACGAGACAACTCTTGTCTGCAGACCCACTTCTTCTCCCGTCTCCTCTGCAGTGTGACACTGTTTCTGCTGTTAACCAGCCCCGACTCTGCAGCGGCCCTCCATGCCCCCGGGTGAAGAGTATTAATGGAGGCGGACTGTAGATGCTGTCAAAAATCTGCAGTGATCTGATTTACTCTAAAAAGGAAAAAATCCCTCCAGGCGTCCTCTGCAGCTCCCTCCACAAACTCTTCACATCCAATCTGTTTCTTCCCGTAACATACTGAAACTCTGCAGACTGAAGTGTCGCCTCCTCACAGACTGTCGCTGAGACTCACATCCAGAAAAGACAAAGGAGAGAAACTGCAGGCTGCCTCTGACAGCAAACGGTCTGAAAAATGTGAAACACAAACAGGAAGTGAACCACTAAAGAGCCGATACACACACAGTCCTTATAGGGCCGCATAAACACTGCTGAGTGGCATTAATACGACCTGCTTCTGTTACAGAGTGTTTAATGGTGATTTAGTGACTTTAAAGTTAATGTGACTGAAAAAAATAAATAATTAAAGGCATGAACAGCGAAGGAAAACAGGAAGTGGATGCCGGAGATGTGAGAGCAACAAGAACACCGTGCTAGCAGCTCTGAGGCTACGCTAACATCACAGTGCTTTAATGTTAAACAGTCAGTTCTTGTCAGCTGGTGACAAAATACGGGAAAACCTTTGACCTGATGATGAAACACTGATGGCTTCCAGTTTAATACTGTTCATCCTGAGACAAACATGGACCGCAGCAGTTATCGGGGCAATCTGTCTGATAGTTTTAGAGATATTCAACTTAAAGAAAGCACAAATGTGAACCTCAATGGTGCCAGAAACACAACCTGAACATCACTAAAGTCAGAATCAGCCTCTAAAGTTCATTGATTAACATGTTGTATCTTTTATTTTATTTTATTTCGTGTTCAAATACGCATTGAAAACAACCATCTGCCATTTTATGGAGGGTTAAGTGCTGAACTGTGTTGACGGATATCGGTGGATCCTGGAGTCTCCACTGGCTGCCAGAAAAGAAATCTGAAACACAAACTGTTTTTACACTTTGGCTTTTTTTAATGCAACGTGTTGAGAGAGATGCAGAGTTTTAATCACAAAACATTTTTATACATTAGCGTGGAAAAGATTTGAGTTAGACGCTCATACAGTATGTTTTCTAAAAACCCATCATCAGAGATTAAGCACAGCCTCAGATTACATCATCCAAACCTCAGGCGAGAACATTAATGTGTGCTTAACCCCTCTGAGAGAGATCACGGTGAAAGGTTAACGATAATTATGAGGAGAAATATGAATAGAGAAAGGATCTGAGAGCCCTTCCGCCCAATTACTGCCATGAAAGAGCCTTTTGACTAACGGCTTGAGTCGGCATCCATAATGTATCTGCTCCGACTGGAAACAGAAGCTAGAATCATTTGACAGATCGCAGTGCGGCTGTTGTTGCTGGGAGCATTTTCTAATTGTGTTCCCCCTGACAGTACTGGCTGAAATATGGGGAGTGGGGTGAGAGGAGGGGGAGAATTCCCTCAGTGAAGAATCAGTTTGGGCAGCGGGGCGTTCAGTCACAGCCGGTGACCTAGAAATGTTGCTGCAATCCCCAACAAAGGAGAAGAACCGGGACAATAAAGCTCTTATTCCCCCCCGGACGACAGCTTCCATCTGACAGAGTAGATTATACAGGCAGGAGGACGGCAGGGCCGAGACTGGGCCGGGCTGGACCAGGCTGCCAGAGCACGGAGGGCGACAGCTCCACCAGGGAGAGGCTGAGGTCCAGGCAGCGATCAGCTGTTGGGACTGCTCCGTCTCTCTGCGAGGATTCTGGTGACCCCACCTGACCTTCAACTCCATCTAATAGCTGCACTTCTACAAGGCGCATGACTGTCGAACTAAATATGATTTTAAGTTTTACCACTTTAGTTTATCTTAAGTCTTCAGATCCAGCTGCTGACAGTTAGCATGAAGTTTATTTTTTTATTTTCGACTTTCAGAGTGCAGCAGAAAAAAAGGCTTACCTTGATCAACAAGCTGATGAAGGTCTAAGAACCGAAACGTTGTTGTAAATAAACCTAATCGCAACTGAAGTGGACAGTGTGTGGGAGGCTTCTTTTCTTACATGTGCGACGGATCAGTGACCGATGATGCAACTTGTGTTCATCATCAACATGCAAGATCACATTCTGTTCCTTTTACTTCCTGTTTTGGCCTTTTCAGCAAAATCGTTGTGTTAAACAGTGCAGCTTGCACATCTTAGGGTCGACAGTTACGTAGGAGAAGACGGAAGGCCAACAGAATCAGAAAAAAAAAGATTTATCTTGAAAGACGACCTGATGAAGGTCTAAGAACCGAAACGTTGTTGATAAACTTTTACTTCCTGTTTTGGCCTTTTCAGCACAAACCGTTGGATTAAACAGTGCAGCATCATCTACCACCAGAGCTCCAGCGGCGCGCCGTACGATAAGAAAACAACTGTTTTTCTGGCGACGTGTTTCTTGAGGGATGTCTCGGTCGTGACAGGTTTCAATAAGCAGTCCACTGGTCTAACATTGCTCTCCTGTCATTTCAACCGAGATTCCAAAATTAGAAAAGGAAAAAACTTGTTTTCTTCTTTGTTTATGAATTTAAAAAAAGCCAAATATCACATTTTTTTTAACAATCCTAAGAGGAGAACATCCTAAGAGCTCAGTGTGTGTTTACCTGCAAAGCTACAGCTCATAACGTGCTGTAAACAGAGCAGTTTGTGAGTCGGACCTTCTGTGTGAATCAGTTTAGCCAAAGTAAATAATTTCCACACAAACTGGAGAAATTAAATATCAAAGTTAGACTGTTGGACTGTTGCCGGTTTCTTTTAATTCTCTATTTTATATCTGAGCATCAAATCAGATGAAGATACAACAAAATGTTGTTTTTTTTTGTTGTGAATCACATTCATTAAAAAAAAACAGTTGTTTTTATTTTTCTGATTTTGGATTCTCAGTAAAATCACTGATTATCTGATGATACTATGACCGCTTAGCAGAACCAGATATTATACATCTTTTATCGCACACACTCTTCGTCCTTTCAAAAACTTGTGCCTATATTACCCACAATGCAACTCAGGTACTGTGTGGCAACACTGGAGGCAGTTTATCAGACTACATGCAGCGTCTTCTGGTGCCACAAGAGGCTTTACATACTTTTTATATAAACTGTAACCGTGTTTATACACCACAACTACAAGACTACACTCAAAATGAGCCGATCTGCTTGTACAACACAACAGCAGTCTGTTGTCGAGATGCTGCAAACCTGCATGTTGCAGCAGAAACCAGGAGATCCAGGACATGAAATATTCATACGCCACACAACAGGCCGGCTGTTCACCAGAGCAGCTCTGTCACTCACATACTGGACTCTTCTGACAGACCAGCTGATGCTGACGAGTCCTGAATATGGATGAGGGGACGTGAAATGATGTGTTGTGACATAAAATCTCACTGTGCTCAGGAATTCGGTCATTCACAAAACTCAACAAGGAGCGTGTTTCAGGACGGAGCGCTGCACATTCCAGACACGAGCGAATGTGTTTTTAATTCACAGTGAACTCTGTATTAACTCCTGAAGTTTTACTTGGAGCATGTAGGTGGTGTTTTTTTGTCCCCTCTCCAGACAGAACCAGGCTAGCTGTTTCCCTCTGTTTTCAGTCACTATGCTAAGCTAAGCTAAGCTAACCAGCTGCTGGCTTGAAAAGAATCTTTTTCAAGAAATTAAAATATTCTTTTTTATATTTTCTCTTTTATTTTACCAAATTACATAATTCTGTCCAGGAAACCTCTTAGAAAATGTTAAAAAAAAAAACACTTTCCCTTAAACCAAAGAAATATTTTAACATGATATCTTTAGGTAGAATTCTTTTATCTAACACTGAAAATAAAGCATATTAGTTGAGCAGCTCTCACTGGCTCTACCCGTGTAATTTCAGTATCAGTCCCTGTTTGAGCGAGCCGACATATATTTTAAGAAGCGAGCTGTAATGAAATGAGACGAATCTTATCGGCTGTGTTGGTGCCGAGCTCGCTGTGTCCCTCAGATCTCTGTGGTGTGAAATCAGTAACAGCAGTAGAGACACGATGATCACGCAGCAGGCCGCTGGAGGAGGGAAATGTTTCTGACAGCAGAACTGAAAAACAGAAGAAAACCCTGCTGCCTCGAGGACAGACGGCCGAGTGTGGAAGAGAAACACAGTCAGCAGGATCAGTGACACGCTGCCCACATGAACACAGCATCATATTCTGCTCCAAATAGTTTCATATTTACATTTTTACATATGTCATCTCATTATTCACAGTCTCTGCAGGCTTGCATCAGCGACAGGAAGCTCTACACCTGCTTCATCCATTAACATGCCTGTCATCATTTAATCTGCTGGATATTTTTGGGATGTTCTCTCCACACTGTTATTGCAGTTTTTCTCAGTTAGTATTTAGTGTCCTCATTAAAACTGAGAAACCATCAATCAGTTATTGTCTGAAGTGTGGAGGGACAGAGCTCTGCTTCCCCCTGCAGGACAACAAGCTGCAGTGCAGCTCTGACTATTGAAGGCATTTGTTCAAGTAACTGTAAATGTATAAAGTAGTAAAGACAGATGAAGTGGTAGAAAGGACATTATTTCCTCCACAGATGTCGTGGTGGGAATGTAGAAACCCTCCTCTCCACTAGAAAATCATGGTAACCGGATATTTGTATAAATAATAAATCAGTCTGAGAACAGCTGACAGCTTTTATCAATCACAAACTAAATCATGTATCAGACACGATAAAATGTTTTTTTTGTTTTTTTATGCTTTTTCTCTTTTATTCATGAAGAAAACAGAATACAATTATTTTGTTTGTTCATTGTTTTCTGATGATTTAACATTCATGAAGGCAGGTAATACGGTTATTAGGATAAATTACACTACTAATATCAATCTTTGTGGTAAAACTGTTGTTGTTGTGGTAAAAATCCATGTGACACATCAAAGAAAATCATTTCATGTAAAAGAATAAAAGCACATGAAAAAAACAATATATACATCACACATCTCCAATAACTGTACATTTCAAACATTAAATGATGTGAATCTTTCTGTAGAAAATCAGATGTTTGTTCTACTCAGTGTGACTGACAGGAGAGATGATCAGAGGAGCAGAGTTTTTACCACCATCATTAGGACTTGGACCAAAGAGTGGGTAGAGTTTCTGAGTGAAGTAGCAGCCAGTAAAGGAGTAGATAAGAGCTGCAGCATCAACGTCATAAAAGGAGACCAGACCCTCCTCATAATCCACAAACACCCCCACCTTCTCAGGCTGATGCTTCAGAGAGAGACGGACCGAAGGGTCAGCACAAGCATAGTACTCATTTTTATTCCTCAAACATATCGTCCAGTAACCATCCTGAGGAGATGCTGTGATTTCTCCCTTCCTGTTGATCGACTCTCTGGCCACTCCTAAATCCCACTTAGTCTTCTCTTTAACTTGAACCTCATAATAAAATCTTCCTGAAGAGAAACTCTGCTTTGCTAAGACACAGGGACATTCATCGAATCTCTCTGGGTTGTTTGGGAGATTCTTCTTTACATCACCACAGTGAACTTGTTTTCCATCATCAGACAGGATGAGAGCAGGATGTGCTGTATCAGGATCGAGTGTCACATCCACTGCATACTGCTGGACCCTCTTCAGCTCGACCTTCTTCATCTGTTTACTGAGCGTCTCCTCCAGCTGATTCACAGCTCTCACCACAGTCCCCTCATATGAAGGTGGACGGATGCTGACTCCTGTCCAGTCCTTGGTGGGTGGAGCAGTGTTCAGTGATGGGAAGCTTTGGAGGAGGTGGAGGTGGTCTTCAGACTGTGAGAGCTGCTCCACCTCAGAGCTTCTCTTCTCCAGCTCAGAGATTTCCTGTTCCAGCTCTTTGATGAAGCCTTCAGCCTGTTTCTCTGTCTCTCTCTGCTTCTCTTTGATGGTGTCCATGAGCTCGGCCTGGCTTCTCTCAACAGACTCCTTCAGAGCTCTGAAGACCTGAACACCAGCTGCTATCTCTCTGTCTGCATCTTTCTTACTGAGCTCCACTGAGCGCTTCATCTCCTCAATCTTCAGTCGTCTCTTCTGGATCATCTGCTGAATTTCAGCGTCTCTCTTCCCCAGCTCGGCCTTCTTTCCTTCATATTCTTCTTTCAGAGGAACAACATCATGTGTCTTGTGGTCTAAAACAGTGCAGAGCATGCAGACACACATCTGGTCGGTCTTACAGAACAGCTCCAGCAGTTTATCGTGCTTCGTACACATCCTGTCTTCCAGGTTCTCCACAGGGTCGATCAGCTGATGTCTTTTCAGGCCTGACATTGTCAGATGAGGCTCCAGGTGAGTCTCACAGTAGGAGGCCAGACACACCAGGCAGGACTTCAGGGCCTTCAGTTTGGTTCCAGTGCAGACGTCACAGGGAACTTCTCCTGGTTTGGAAACTTGTTGCTCTGAGCTGCTGCTGCTGGCTTTCTGTTGAGCTGACTGTCTGAACTGAGCAGCCATCTTAGAGATGAACGTGTTGACCTGCAGCTTCGGTCTTGTGTAGAAAACCTCTTTACAGTTTGGACACTGACACAGGACATTAACTCTCCAGTGTTCAGTGATGCAGGATTTACAGAAGTTGTGTCCACATGGTATGGTGACTGGATCAGTGAACACATCCAGACAGATGGAGCACAGAAACTGATCTTCAGTCAGCAGACAGTTGGCAGCAGACATGTTGACAGTCTGAGGAGGAAAAGTGAGGAAAAGAAAACTGTAATTAGAAATCTCTTGATTAAATGTTCATTAACCTACTACTAGTGGAATATAAGGAGAGTCACGACAAGCTCTGACAGGTAAAGATGTGTCCTGGATTCACCTCTGAGTGGAACTTCCTGTCTGAGTACAGTTCAGGTTTTGTGTTACAGGTAATAACAGTTTCTGAAACACAGTAAATATTATCAGGTGTACAAAGACACAGAGCAGAAACAGTAAAGTTGAAATGACAGGGTGATACGTTCAAGGCTTCTTAAGTGTTTAAGAGCCATATAGGTTGTAAAACCATCATTTTGTGCCTTTAAAGGCAATAAAATACACTGTTAGACAAAATGAGACACTGTGCTCTGAGCTCGGCTAGTTAGCCTTTGGCAGACTAGTTCATCTGTGTTTGTCATGTTATGGTTGGATTGAGCTGCTGTGCTTTACAGTAAAGGTATGTGGTTTAACAAACTCAATTAATATCAGGTATCAAGCTTGATGTTTTAATATCAGGAGACAGATCAGTCAAAGTGGGTAAATTAGCTGAAGCTAAAGCTAGCTGTGACTGTGTCCTATCTAACTTTATCCAGAGTTCAGTCACTGTGGTTTGATTTCAACCTGTTTTGTAGTTCTGACAAAATGTACATGTTGAAATTGTCCGTGTACTCACCAGTGTTTGTCAGAGATTCTGCTGTTGTGTTGAGAAAGTTTTCTTCAGAGAGAAACACACAGACTCGTCTGGACTGCAGCTCTGCTGTCACTCAAACTTTCACTTTCATTTTTGAGGAAATGTGACGTTCCAGTTTTTTCTCCCTGTTGCTCCTCTCAGTGAAGCTCTGTCAGTTTTAGTGACTCACTGTGAAACTCGTTGACAAAACTTTGGAACAAGTTTTTACTTTTTAGTTTCTTGGTCTTTTCTCAGCAGTGGAAGTTTACAGCAGCCAAATGAAGATAGAGTTACAAATAAAGCAGATAAGAAAAGAGGTCAGTGGAAGATATTCAAGAACAAACTGTGTCTTTAGATCAACAGGCCACAGCGCTCCCTCTACAATCCCACCAACACTCCAGTGTTCAGCTCACTGTTCAGTCTGTCATTTCACTTTTCTGCTGCTTTCCAAACTGTTCAGCATCTTTTCTCTGTCAGACTTTTGTTGTGTGATTTCTAACCTGTCACATTACACAGAGGAAATACAGACAAAGCCGTCTTAAAGGTCCAGTGTGTAGGATTTAGGAGGATGTATCAGCCAAAACGTGATATAATATCAGTAATTGTGTTTTCATTTCTGTAAAATCACCTGAGACTAACAATCGTTGCGTTTTTGTCACTTTACAAAGAGACTTTTATATCCACAGAGGGAGCAGCTCCTCTTCCACAGAGTCTGTCAGGGTTCTACGGCAGCCCAGAACGGAAAAAAACCAAACACTTAAGCAACTGCAGTAAGAGAGGGTGAGGCGAGGGGGGTGTAGTTGGTTGCAGCCTCACTGCTATATGCTACTAAATCCTCCATGTTGGACTTTTAAGTCAAATTAAAATTGTGTTTTTAGTAAAATCTCCTCAGAGAGAGAAGGAGACGCCACTCAAACATCAGCAGTCTGTCTGATAAAACACAGAGGGATTTATAATTATCACTTTTATTACCTCACATTATTTTGAAAATCCTGAAGGGTAGACGTAGCAGAGGAGCGTCAGGCTGCAGTTTGTTAAAATCTCCACCAGAGGGCGACATCAGCTGTCATTTAATCTCTACTAACAGCTGAGTTCAGTTCACCTTCTCCAACATAACAGCAGCTTTACATGAAATGACCTCAAACACTTTGCAGTATCTGACATTAGATGACTTGACATAACACTCAGTACATCTTCTATTCAGGCTCATTGTCTCTCCCTGACTCACACATCATGCAGGTGTTTGATTTTCTACAACAGATGAATCAGAGGAGAGTCGACCACCTGCTGCAGGCTTTGTTCTTCGAGTAAGAGGCTGTTATGTGTTTGAGTCTCTGGCTGGTTGAGGCTGATGTCATCAGACAGGATGATATGCAGCAGGAGACGAGTGGATGTCTTTTCTGTGATGTCCACTTTTTTCATTTGATCCTTCTTCTTTTGAGATATCGAGGACATTTGTCCCCTGGTTTCCTCTGAGTCATCATGTTACATTATATAATATCCAAACACAGAGAGATTTAGTTCCACTGAGATATTTAACTGAGGGAGAGGAACGTCCTCATGATCCTGAACTGGAATTCAACTCCCACCTTAGACAACATCTGGACAGCTGCACCTCGTGAGGGGATGGAGAAGTTTTGTTTTATAACAACATGACACTTTATCAAGTTATAACCAGAAAAGATTGAATGAATAAGAGATAAATGTTGTGTTATGAAAATAATGAGTTCTGTGATATAAAGTCAAATCTATGTAATATCCAGAATCATTCATATCCTGTAAGAACAAGCAAATATTTCAAATAACATGAAGAATAATTTATAACTTTTCTCCTTGTAACAAGAGACTGAGGTGCGTTTGTTGTGGTGGTGGCTCCACTAGAGGGCGTCCTCAGATCTGTGGTTTGTTAGATGCCGAGTTATCCCCGTCCAGGAGGCACTGGACCAGCTCTCTGTTATAAAGGGTTAGAGGCCTAAACCTACAAAAGATTGCTTTAAAAGTTAGAATTTGAATAGGGATCTCTTAAAATGGTAGTGAGGAGACTATCCTAGCTTCTCGCTACCTGAATCCAAACGTCTACCCTGCTTCCTCTGGTTTGGCGTCTGACATGAATAGTCCTTGAGTCAGGTACGGTCACCAGCCACACCCATTATGGCAGCTCTCCTCTAAATGATCGGTGAACCTGGTATGGTGCTCAGTTGGATTTTAGGGCCTTTTGGTAAACCCAAAAAGACTGTTTCAGTTTGGTAGGCTAGAATAACCTTTAAGAACCTTTAAGATATTTTGCACATTTAACATCTATCTCTTAGCTTCCATCAAAGAGACATAAAATCAATGTCCACAACTTTAACTTTAACTATATTATGCTGGTTTTATTGCATAGACTTTATCAAGGGCAAAGCATATGGCTCAATACATATTTCAATTACTATCATCATCAAAACTTATTCCTAAAATCTAAACTTGGTAAATAATGAATCAATTTAAAAGAGATGAGGCCAGTTAAATTGTTTGAATGTAGGTGAGCTGGAGAGGATCAGGTCGTTCCATGGCTTGCCATTCCCTTCCTGGTACAAGCTCAAGATCTTGAGGTAAATCACCACCCCGTCCAAGGTTTTGTAAACTTCCTCAAAGTCGAAACTTCCTGCCAGCAGAGTGAAAAAAAGTATTCCGATGTCCAAATTGTAATCCACAGCTAGTTGGCAAAAAGGGTTAATCCGTTTTGCTCTTTTTTCCTTGGTTTGTTGCTGCCGAAGATTTCTTGTAATCCTTTTTTGTGATGTTTAGGCTGCTTATGTACTCCATCTCAGGTGTTGCTTCAAGGCTGGAGCGAGTGGAAGAACGCTTTTTAGTCCATGATACTCGGTTTATATACTCTCTTGCTTCGGTCAGTGGTTTGGTTTATGACCTTATTTGGAAATTTTCCAACTATTTCTCCATTCGATGACTAATAATCCTTTGATGACAGCTAACGATTTTTTGACAACAGTTTGGATTTTGCAGCAATCTAACCATCCTGTGGCAATGCAAGGGGTGTGACTCTTCCTCTAAATCAGGGCTTAGAGCAGTGGCCATTGGTGGCATGCATGGCACCTCCCTGTGCACCCCAGTGCTGGGGCTATATCTCAGAGGTATTGGGCTAGGTCCAGGTTGGCCCACCAGCAGATACAGCTTGCTCCATCCCGCAAGGTCTAATAACACAGTGTCTGATTATAGGTTAATAACATGCAAAGCTTAAGCGTACCTGTAGACATCTGTGCTTTCAAAGCCTCTATCTAGAAATTTCTTTGGGTGCGTCACTGAGCCAAAGAGGCCAGCCAGGGGGAACCCAGCGTAATTGTTGGAGTTCTTGCAACCTTGTTGATGGGGAAGAAGGCAGCATAAGTCACGAAACAAGATTACTATGATTACTTTACCACCTATGCCCAACCAATACAGGATCGAAGGCGTCCCCCAGCCGAGGCCCCAGAGAAAAATGGTGCTGAGCTCGATCTGCCAACGCCTTCTTCCTGTTTCTTGCAGGAAATGGGTGTGGTGTGGTCTGGTCCAGCCCACGCCACAAATATCCGATGTAGGCATCCATGACTTTTACAGGTTTGTAGTCCATTACTTTGAACTCTTCTCTGGCCCTGCTGGCCTCTTCCCACTGGACCATCAATGTAGTAGGCTTTATGCAGTGGCCAGTCTGATGTAGGGTAACAGGTGCTGTATGCTGCTGGCCATTTCCATTTGGGTAGGGTGCCCACATGGCCTAACGATGCATGCACGGCCGTCACTATTCCCTGCACGGACAATTTTGGAACCGCCTTTCCTTTGGGTGATTCATCCCACTCCTCAAACTCAACAAGGAAAATTTTTCTCTGCTGCACAAAGTCGTCCACTCCATCGCTTCCTCGTCAGTGAGCGCCTTCCTTCACATGGGCTTTGTGATGCACCACGTTTAGGTCCTGTTCAAACCTTCAATAACACGACATCATCTCACACTACCAGCTGTGATCGAGGATTGGAGCTCGTCAGCTCAAGTCAGTCTGAGAACAGCTGATGGTGTTTTTATTCGTATGATTTGGTTGTCACAAAAGTTTCATGTATCTGAGCACATTGTTTTCTAATGATTTAACAGTGCTGAAGGCAGGTAATGCAGTTTTTAGAATAAATGAGACTACGTCAGATAATATCAATCAATGTGGTGACACTTGTTGTTGTGCTTATGATGTAAGTGACACATCAAAGAAAAATATTTACAGTAAAAAGGATAAAACACATTGATCAGAATCTGAAAAAAACAATGTATATATATCACACATCACCAATAAATGTACATTTATTACATTAGATGATGTGAATATTTCTGTGGAAAATCAAATGTTTGTTCTACTTGATGTGACTGACAGGAGAGATGATCAGAGGAGCAGAGTTTTTACCACCATCATTAGGACTTGGACTGAAGTATGGGTAGAGTTTCTGAGTGAAGCAGCAGCCAGTAAAGGAGTAGATAAGAGCTGCAGCATCAGCGTCATAAAAGGAGACCAGACCCTCCTCATAATCCACAAACACCCCCACCTTCTCAGGCTGATGCTTCAGAGAGAGACGGACTGAAGGGCCAGCACAAGCTTTGTACTCATTGTTATTCCTCAACCATATCGTCCAGTAACCATCCTGAGGAGACAGTTTGATGTTTCCCTTCCTGTTGATCGACTCTCTGGCCACTCCTAAATCCCACTCAGTCTTCCCTTTAACTTGAACCTCATAATAAAATCTTCCTGAAGAGAAACTCTGCTTTGCTAAAACATTAGCACATTTATCAAATCTCTCTGGGTTGTCTGGGAGTTTCTTCTTCACATCACCACAGTTGACTTGTTTTCCATCATCAGACATGATGAGGTTGGGTTGTGCTGTATCAGGATCGAGTGTCACATCCACTGCATACTGCTGGACCCTCTTCAGCTCGGCCTCAAACAGCTTCTTCATCTGTTTACTGAGCGTCTCCTCCAGCTGATTCACAGCTCTCACCACAGTCTCCTCATATGAAGGTGGACGGACGCTGACTCCTGTCCAGTCCTTGGTGGGTGGAGCAGTGTTCAGTGATGGGAAGCTTTGGAGGAGGTGGAGGTGGTCTTCAGACTGTGAGAGCTGCTCCACCTCAGAGCTTCTCTTCTCCAGCTCAGAGATTTCCTGTTCCAGCTCTTTGATGAAGCCTTCAGCCTGTTTCTCTGTCTCTCTCTGCTTCTCTTTGATGGTGTCCATGAGCTCGGCCTGGCTTCTCTCAACAGACTCCTTCAGAGCTCTGAAGACCTGAACACCAGCTGCTATCTCTCTGTCTGCATCTTTCTTACTGAGCTGCACTGAGCTCTTCATCTCCTCAATCTTCAGTCGTCTCTTCTGGATCATCTGCTGAATTTCAGCGTCTCTCTTCCCCAGCTCGGCCTTCTTTCCTTCATATTCTTCTTTTAGAGGAACAACATCATGTGTCTTGTGGTCTAAAACAGAGCAGAGCATGCAGACACACATCTGGTCGGTCTTACAGAACAGCTCCAGCAGTTTATCGTGCTTCGTACACATCCTGTCTTCCAGGTTCTCCACAGGGTCGATCAGCTGATGTCTTTTCAGGCCTGACTTTGTCAGATGAGGCTCCAGGTGAGTCTCACAGTAGGAGGCCAGACACACCAGGCAGGACTTCAGGGCCTTCAGTTTGGTTGCAGTGCAGACGTCACAGGGAACTTCTCCTGGTTTGGAAACTTGTTGCTCTGAGCTGCTGCTGCTGGCTTTCTGTTGAGCTGACTGTCTGAACTGAGCAGCCATCTCAGAGATGAACGTGTTGACCTGCAGCTTCGGTCTTGTGTAGAAAACTTCTTTACAGTTTGGACACTGACACGGGACATTGTCACTCCAGTGTTTAGTGATGCAGGTTTTACAGAAGTTATGTCCACATGGTATGGTGACTGGATCAGTGAACACATCCAGACAGATGGAGCACAGAAACTGATCTTCAGTCAGCAGACAGCTGGCAGCAGACATGTTGACAGTCTGAGGAGGAAAAGTGAGAAAACAACAACTGTAATTACATTTAATTTGAATATTTACTTGAACAAATCTTAACCGTAGTGGAACATAAGGAGCGTCATCATGAAACAGTCAGAGTAGAGCAAGAGAAAATCTCTTTTGTGTCAGAGAGTCAGCATGGAGGAGGAGGAGGAGGAGGAAGAGGAGGTCCAGAGAGAGAGGATGAAGAAACAGACAGCAGAGAATCAGACACATTAAATGTGCAGAAGAAAAGATGGAAGCTGCAGGAAACTGAAACTGTTTCTCTCTACTACACTCAGCCACTGACGGGTGTCTGTTGCGACATCCTGAGTGAAACTTCCTGTCTGAGTAGAGCTCAGGTTTTGTGTTGATACCAGAAACAGGTCAGAGAAAGACGATAAATCAGTTTAAACTAAAACCAGCTGTGACTGGACCCTGTGTAATTTTAAGTAGCTGTAGTTCAGTCACTGTGGTTTGGTTTTAATCTGCTCTGTACTTCCTGTGAACAAGTGTTAAAGTGTCAGATTCTGATTTTAACTCCGTTTGAATAAATCTCCAGTCAGGTCTGTGTAGGTCAGTGTACTCACCATGGTTTGCAGAGATTCTGCTGTTGTGTTGAGAAAAATCTGATGGATTCAGCTGAAAACAGAGAGACTCGCTTGGACTGCAGCTCTGCTGTCACACAGACAGACTTTCAATTTCATATCAGGAAGTGTGACGTTCCAGTTTTTTCTTCCTGTTGCTCATCTTGTCAGCGAAGCTCTGTCAGTTTTAGTGACTCACTGTGAAATTCATTGACAAAGCTCTGGCACAAGTTTTTACTTTTTTGTTTCTTGGTCTTTTCACAGCAGTGGAAGTTCACAGCAACCAAGAGAAGATACAGTTACAAATAAAGCACATAAAAGTTTGGTCACTGTTCAGTCTGTCATTTCACTTTTCTGCTGCTTTCCAACCTGTTCAGCAGCTTTTCTCCGTGAGACTTTTGTGGAGTGATTTCTAACCTGTCACATTACACAGAGGAAATACAGAAAGTGCGATTCAATGTGATTTTTAAAATATGTTCAAATCCATGATCAATCAGTCAATCAAGTGAAAATAATAGATTGAATAATAATAAATAAGTGGTAATAAATAAAACAGGGCGCTAACAACAGGTATTGCGGAACTAAGGAAACTCTATCATTGATGTATTTCACTGGGGAGACACTAGAGGCGGCAAAGTAAGATAAAATAATAAAACACCAAAACTAAGAATGATAAAATACTAAAAGGAGGTTAATAGCCTAAAACTGCTATGTAATCAATAAAATGAATGAATAAAAATAAAATAAGATAAAATAAAATAAAATGAAATAATAATAATAATAATAATAATAATAATAATAATAATAATAATAATAATAATAATTAAAAAATAGATGAGTGGTAAGTGAGTAGATAAAAAGGATCAAATTAGGTTTATGCAGACTAAGAACCAATAAATAAAATAGAATTCAGCAAAAAGCCAGCTGAAAAAGGAAGGTCTTAAGTTTGCTCTTAAAAGTATTTACATTTTCCAGTGCCCCAGGTCCCCTCGGAAGCTGTTTCACAAACTTGGACCGAGGTACTGAAAGGCGGCCTCTTCATGAGCTTTTGTTCTCACTTTTGGAATACTTAAAAGGCCATGACCAGAGGACCTGAGGGTTCTGGAGGGCTCATATGATAAACGCAAATCTGATAAATAAGTTGGCCCAAGGCCATTAAGAGCTTTAAAAACTAATAAAATGATCTTAAAATCAGGTAAAGGTCCAGTGTGTAGGATTTAGGATGATCTCTCAGCAGAAAAGAAATATGATTAATAATTAATAATAATTATGTTTTGTTAGATGCTGAGTTTACCCCCATCCAGGAGGCAATGGACCAGTTCTCCATTATAAAGGGTTAGATCCCTGAACATACAAAAGATTGCTTTAAAAGTGGGAATTTGAATAGGGATTTCATAAGATGGTGGTGAGGAGACTTGCCTAGCTTTTCATGGCATGAATCCAAACGTCTACCCTGTTTCCTCTGGTTTGGCATCTGACATGAAAAGCCCTTGAGTCAGATACAGCCAATGGCAGCTCTCCTCTAAATGACTGGTGCATTTGGTATGATGCTAGATTGGATTTATGGGGCTTTTGGTAAACCCTAAGGAACTGATTGAATTTGGTAGGCTAGAGTAAGCTTTAAGAACCTTTACGATATTTAAAAAAAAAAGTATTTATAAAAAAAAAATCATAAAAAGTTCGGTCTAAATGTGCACATTTAGACCTAACTTTTTACTTCCATCAAAGAGACATAAAATCAATGTCCACAGCTTTAACTTTAACTATATCATTGGAGATTTTAACCACTGCAAGCTGGACAGAGCTTTAAAAACCTATGAACAATGTATGTCTTGCGGGGGGCTCTGTGCAAAGTAGAAATAGAAATACAGCATGAATGGAAACAAGAGATAAATATATAAATAAAATACTGAAATAGACAATAAAATAGATAAAATAAAATAAAATATTGTAGCGCTCCGTGTGGACTGTGGCACAAGGACTTGTGGGTATTCTGTTGTTGTCATTGTTTATGGCTAATTATGGTTCATGAATGTGTTTTGGAATAAAATGATGTTTAAGATACTTGCAGGTGAATGCACACCAGTTGTTCTGTGGGTAAATAGTGATGAGTAACAGAGATGATAAAATGTTGGCACCATGAGTGAGGGGATGTTTGCCAGGAGAGACCCTCTGTCTGTTAAGATGTTGCACTGTGTGTTAAAAAAAACAGCTGAACTCTCATCAGAGCTTGCTAAGCTATATGCTGCCTTCTTCTCATTGCTAATCCATCACATTGGTGTTAGAAGTGGGATTAATAATGATGACTTCCTGGAATGATATTGATGCCCTAATCTCCCAGATGGAAGAGAATGGACTGATAAGAGAGAATGGCAGAGTGAAGAGTTATGGGACACGATTGCTGGAGCTGCGGCGAGGCCAGCGTTGCCCCGCCCCCAGCAGATCGGACTACTTCTGGTGGCGTCGCCAAAGCAGTTAGGACGGCGGAGATGCTTGAGAATCCCCAGCAGACACCTATCTGATTCAGGTTCAGCTAGCAGCACAGATTAACTCCTGGACGGCGGAAGAATTTGCCGGTCACGTTGCTCTCTCCTTGGAGGGAAAGGCTTTACAGCTGCTCACTGACCTCAGACCAGAAGAGCTAGGAGACTGGATGGTGCTTAAGACAGCAATTCAATGTTGATTTGAACACCACACCCACGCGGACAACGCCAGAGACCTACTCTCCAAACGCAGGAGGGGAGTTGGTGAAAGCCTGGGCGCCTATGCTGCAGACCTACGCACCTATGCACGGCCTGGACACCCTAACTTTGGTGAGGCTGTACGGGAGGAGCTTACCGTCCAGGCCTTTATCAGAGGCCTTTAGCCTGAACGTCTGAAGGAACGTCTACAACTGCATGCCCCCAGCACTCTGACAGCGGCTCTGGAAGAGGCTGAGTGAGTGGAGCACATCATATTCCCCAAAGGACATCGACGCAGTGATGCCTTCAGAGTGAGCCAGACCACCTGCAAGAACAGCGAGGAGGAAGAAGTTGTGCGTCAAGTCACCCCCTCTCCACGGCAGCGCCGCCAGAGGAGGCTTGACGAATGCTGCTACAGGTGCGGGGTTCCTGGCCACATCGCCCGAAACAGACCAGCTCCAACACCAAGGAACCAGTTATCGGCGGGGTCGTCAAACTAGACCGGGGCAGCAGTGCGGGGGAACTGTTGCCCACTAGAGTTGTTTCTACCCCCAACTCCTTTTCACCACAAGTTGGACGCCTGGGTCGGTCGCATGGATTATATCTGGACTGTGCCCTTGAAGGAGTCCCCTGCCGAGCCCTGGTGGACACCAGGTCCACTATCTCTCTGGTCCGCCCAGGCATCCTGCCGAACTCCAGTAGATCACTGCCCCGGGGGTGGACCCCCACAATGCAGTGCACCACTACTGTCACCGGTGACCGTTCCAAGATGATAGGAACCAGATCACTTCGAGTGATGGTGGGCGGCCAGCAGAGACAGCACCAGTTCTGGTTGGCTAACATCCAGGATCCCTGCATCATCGGCCTTGACCTCCTGGACAAGTGGGGGGCTGTGGTGGATGTGTCCAGGGCAACACTCGCCCTGGGCACTGAAACCATGGTCCTTCATGAGTCCTGTGACTGTGACACCCCAACCCAAGCATCTGAGCCACCGATGAGGACCGCCTCAGTGGAGAGGACTGCACCACCGGGGCTTCCAGTGTCAGCAAACCACCCTTTTACCACCTGGTCGCAGACCACAGAGGTCAAGGGGGCTATCGATAATCTCTTCAAGAGGAGTTGTCAGGATTTGAACAGAGAGCAGCAGCATCAGCTTAAGGACTTACTGCAGACCTTCAGTGACGTTTTTGCTGTCAGGGATGAGGACTGCACCCACACCAACCTGGTTCTTCATGATAGTGACACGGGGGAAGCCCGCCCCATCCGCCTCCGCCCACGGTGCCTCCCCCTTGCCAAGCGGGAGGCTGCCTAGCAAAAGGTCAAAGAGATGCATTGGGCAGGTATCATCGAGCCCTTGAACAGCCCCTGGGTGGCCCCAGCAGTCCTGGTACGTAAGAAAGACAGCACCTGGTGGTTTTGTGTGGACTACAGACGCTTAAATGATGTCACGTGCAAGGACTCTTATCCTCTGCCATGAATTGATGATGCCCTGGATTACATTGCTGGCTCCTCCTGGTTCAGCTCCCTCGATTTACACAGTGGTTGTTGGCAAGTGGAACTGACACCAGAGTCCCGCCCTAAGACAGCTTTCTCGATTGGCCAGGGGCTGTGGCAGATTAAGGTTAAGGCTTCAAACGCTTAATGGAGAGAGTCCTGGCTGACATTACCCTGAAAGCGCTGTGTGGTGTACCTCGATGACCTCCTAGTCCATGCTGCAGACTTCCAGGTGGCGCTACAGAGCCTCCATGATGTCCTCCAAGCCATCCGCCGAGCTAGACTTCATCTCAACCCCAAGAAATGCCACTTATTCCGCCGGAAGGTCTCCTTCTTGGGCCATGTCATCAGTGGAGAAGGTGTCGCCACTGATCCGACCAAAGTGGCTGCAGTTCGAGAGTGGCCAGCTCCAAATAACGTCGCAGAGCTTCGCAGCTTTCTGGGCCTAGCATCGCACTACAGGAGGTTCATCAAAGGCTTTGCCACCATCACTGCCCCCCTGCATCAACTAACTCAGAAAGGCTGGGATTTCCAGTGGAGCAAAGACTGTGCTACAGTCTTCTCCCAACTTCGCTCTGCTTTGATGGAAGCTCCAGTGCTGGCTTTCCCAGACCCAGAGAGGATCTTCATTGTCGACACAGTTGCCAGCAATTCGGGTGTGGGTGCTGTGCTGTCCCAGGAGGGGGAGCACGGTGAACAGGTCATCTCCTACTTTAGCCGCACACTCAGCAAACCAGAGAAGAACTACTGTGTCACTCGATGAGAGCTGCTGGCTGTAGCCCTTGGCCTTCGCCACTTCCAACCATACCTGTATGGGCAGAGGTTCATCCTGTGGACTGATCAAGCTTCGCTCACCCGGCTACTAAACTTCAAGGAGCCAGAGGGCCAGGTGTTTGGAGATCCTCCAGGACTACGACTTTGACATCAGGCACCGGGCTGGCAGACTCCACAACAACGCAGACGCTCTGACCCGGCGGCTATATGAGGGGGAGAGGTGTGGGTTCTGCCAACGTGTGGAAGATCGTCACCTACCAGTCCCCAGGATGGCTGCTTCACAAATTGCGGGGGCGTCCGACAACGGTGACTGTGAGACCATCGATCCCCAGCAGCTCCAGAGGGACCAGCAGCGAGATCCTGTCCTCTCCAAGGTTCATGCCTGGATGGAGGCCGGGCAATGACCAGAGTGGGCAGCAGTATCGGCGCTAGACCCGGAGGCCAAGGCACTGTATTCCCAGTGGCCCTGCATCATAGCCCAGGACGGCCTCCTATACTGTCACTGGGAATCTCCGGCAGGCCAACGTGAGGTTCTGCAGCTTCTGGTTCCTCGCAGCCTGAGGAGCCACATCCTCAAGCTGGTCCATGGCTCAGTGGGGTCAGTACATTTCAGTGTAGCCAAGACCCTACGCCGGCTGAGGGGGTGATTCTATTGGCCAGGCTGCCATCATGATGTAGAGCAGTTTGTCCTCCGTTGTGATGCCTGCACCGCCATAAAGGGCCCCATGAGGCAGTCACACGCCCCTTTGCAGCAGTATCGGGTGGGGGCACCATTCAAGAGGATGGGCGTGGACATCCTGGGCCCATTTCCCACGACCGACCAGGGGAACCGTTACGTCCTTGTGGCCATGGACTATTTTACAAAATGGCCAGAGGCGTACGTGGCCACCACCACTGCAGAGAAACTAGTCGATGAGATGTTTTGCCAGTTTGGAGTTCCTGATGAGCTGCATAGTGACCATGGGCGGAACTTTGAGGCCAGTGTCTTTCAGGAGGTATGCCGTCGCCTAGGGGTGAAGAAGACTCGGACTACCCCCCTGCACCCCCAGAGTGATGGCTTGGTGGAGCGAGTCAACCAGACCGTGGTCATGCAGCTTGCTATTCTAACTGACCGCCACCAGCGAGACTGGGACCGTCATCTGCTCCTGTGGTCATATCGGACAGCAGCACAGGAATCAACCAAGTCTTGATATTTGGGCGTGAACTGCGAACCCCAGTGGACCTGGTGTTTGGGCCCCCACCAGAACAGGAAGTGAGGGGAGAACCGGGGCTGGACTATTACTACCACCTCTGTGAGTGACTTAGAGTGGTACATGAACTTGCCAGGCAGTCATTGGCGGAGGCCGGGGTGCAGCAGAAACGGGCCTATGATCTCCACACTAAAGGGGAGGACTTTGTGGCTGGTGCTCTCGTGTGGGTCTACAACCCAGTGCGGAAAAAGGGACGTTCCCCCAAGCTAGACAGTCACTGAGAGGGGCCCTGCACCATCCTGAAGAAACTGTCCGATGTTGTGTATCGGGTGCAGTTGCTGCGGAGGGGTCGGGTGGTGGTTTTTCACAGGGACTGGCTGGGACCTTACAGACCATTGGCCTCAGCCACAGAGCATCCTGAGGAGGGGGAACTGCCAGTTTTACCACCCAGTCCCCCACAGGCTACTGGAGGTGGCTCTCGGCTTACCACACGTCGGCGGTGCCGGCGTCCACGGCACCTTCAGGACTTTGTTGTTGATACATGGCTTGCTGAGGACAGCTAATCCAGCTGGGTGGGGGCAGTGTAGCGCTCCCTGTGGACTGTGGCACAAGGACTTAAGGTATTCTGTTGTTGTCATTGTTTATGGCTAATTATGGTTCATGAATGTGTTTTGAAATAAGATGATGTTTAAGATACTTGCGGGTGAATGCACACCGGTTGTTCTGTGGATAAATTGTGATGAGTAACAAAGATGATAAAATGTTGGCACTGTGAGTGAGGGGATGTTTGCCAAGAGAGACCCTCTGTCTGTTAAGATGTTGCACTGTGTGTGTTAAATAAATGGCTGAACTCTCATCAGAGCTTGCCAAGCTATATGCTGCCTTCTTCTCATTGCTAATCCATTACAATATTAAAGTAGACAATAAGATAAATAATAAAATAGACAATCTGGAATACACACAATATACAGTGAAATGGTTGTAGCGTTATAATATATATGGTGAGAGCCATACTGCAGTATCGCCTGTATCACCTTCGACAGCATCCTCCTCTCTGAGACTGCTGTCAAAGTGTGCAGCTCCACCCCCACAATGTCACTGGCCTTCCTGATCAGCTTGTTGAGTCTGTTGGCACCAGCTACTGAGTGGGAGAGGAGGAGAGGTGGGACTCAGCCAGAGTCTGGCTGTGTGTTTAGCCATACCTTTCGGTGGGGTGTGAGTAGCTATAGCATTATCAATGATGTTATTATGGTGGATGGCTTGGATAAGCTTAAAGTAGCTTTTAGCTAACCATCTAGTGTCCTCACTGGGGGGGTGGGAGAGGAGAAAGGGTGTGTGAAATGTCCTATGTCTAGATGTGTTCTGTGCACGGGCATCACCTCCCGCTGCAAGGCTGAACTGGGCCGCCTTCGACCTGTAAGAGAAAGCCATTGTCAGTTGTGAGGCCTACCTGTAGCCAAAGCCTGAGGGCTCTGTAGGCCGCAATCCTGGGCCTCCGTAGCTTCTGCTGCAACCTGCCGTCTGGATGCTGGACCTGGACGGATGTGGATATAGTACTTCCAATGTTCAAGGTTAGTGGCTGTTGTGGTTTTTAGTTCCACAATCCAAAAGTGCTAATCCATCTGTGCACTTGAAGGTGTTCAAACAAAAGTCTCTTCCAGGCTCTGGTGGTGGTGGTGGCTAGTAGGCCCAAGGTGGCTGGGTCCTCACAATGACATTCTACTGTTAAAATGTAATCTTTATTTTTAAACAAGTGCATTAAAAACAATCTCAAGCAGCCTGTATAGGTCTGCAAGAGAGATTAAAACCAAATTATCTAGAAAAAGGCTGCTAGGTTGGGCCCAGTTCAGCTTGTAGACCCTTACGTTTCGCAGCCAAGCTGCTTCTTCAGAGAGAGTGAGGGTTAGGGTTAGGGTTAGGGTTAAAAAACCCAAGGTCCCCCAATAGGGGGAAAGTAAAGGGTTCAAAACAAAGTATGCAGGGCTTCTCAGATACCCAGCCCTAGGCTACCACATTCATCCCGACAGCAAGTCAACATCCAAAAGGCACAGTAAAGGCTACAGTAAACACACTAATGTCTTGCCTTTTAGTGCTTAGAGATTATTCAACTTCAGCATATTCAACTTATAACTAATTTAACTTAATAACTTCTATCAAACTGCCTGAGCTGTGTCTACCTCAGTTTCTACCATCAACATGGGGTTTCTATGCATGTCAGCTCAGTGAAGAGACATAATCATAACTGAATTGATTAAATTTTGTGGTTATTGCCAATCATTCCTAACCTTTGTTACAGTGTACATGAACATAAATGCAATCGTCTGCCTCACCTTCTGAGTTGGCTGATGATATCGGTGACAGGGCCAGTGCAACGATGATGAAGGGCTCATTCCTGCAGGGGGTGTGATGTGTTGGAGATGGCCCAGGTGCGGTGGTGGTTGTTTCCATCACCGCTTGATCAAGTTGAGATGCTATGGCTGTAACTGCACCACTGACTTGACTCTCTGTAGCAGCACCCCCATCGCTTGATGAGGGTCCTTCCTTGACAATGTTTCCTGTTGCTCCTTCCCAATACCAGCTCACCCAGTCTGTCTGGGTGGCTGTGTTGGCAGTGGACTTCTTCAGGGCAGGCAACAAAGACAAAGGCCTCAGTGCTGGCAGCTGACGACTGACTGCCACGCTGACAGACTGACCGCCTGTGATGCGTCATGTTTAGGGCCATGTTCAGTCACAACTCTATCTTTTTCTTTGGAAGCACATAATTCCTGAGAATTACCACGTCCTGGTCTCCCAGGAGCAGTAGATCTCATCCTGTGCATATGCTTGTTCCACCTCTCAGTAAGGGGAGTCCTTGCTCGGGTTACACCCCTTGAGATAGTGGATGACTACTGATTCCCAGGTGCTGACTCCATGTCCCCTCAGGATTACACTGCAGGGGAGCTTGTGGGTTGCTCCTATTACTCCGGCTTCCTCGACCCAGTCAGAGGCTTGGTCCTTCATGTAGCTGTTGTCTGTCAGCCATGTCGTCTCCATGTTGTCTCAAGTCGCCTGCCTCTCAAAGTCAGGGATGATCGGCAGACTGCTAGGCTATTCCGCGCCGTCGACTGGACTTGGCTTTGTGTCCTTCAACTTGTATCGGCTACCATGCCCGCTTCCTGTGGGCTACTGTGGATCTGCTGACCCAGCTCATTCTGGCTGGTCACCTGGAGATCCCCCTGGCCTCAGCAGATCTTTATCACTGGTGTTCTGCATGGTCCTTTCTCCATTTTACGCCTTTCTCGGGTGATCTCCCACGGGAAGCAGCTGGCTCTCCACTGGGATTATTTTTTCTCATTGGGTGCTAACTGTCAGAAAAGTTGAGTTCCATTTACTCCTGACAAACACAAATACAAGTAATGGACATTATAAATATATCAGCTGTTCAAACCTTACACAATAACACAACATAATCTCACACTACCAGCTGTCTCAGATGTGATGGAGGACTGGAGCTTTTCAGCTCAAGTCAGTCTGAGAACAGCTGATAGTGTTTTTAGTCACATGATTTGGTCGTCATTAGAAACATAGGCTATTATTAATAACAAACTAAATAATGAATCAGACACCAGAAAATGTTTTTTTCTTTCATTTTATTAATGAAGAAAAAACAAAATCAAATTACTTTTTGCTCATTTGTAACATTTTTGCCAGGATGCAGCTCTTTTTATATTTACAATGATCGGACAAAGAAATGATTAAATTCAACACACACAAGTTTCATATATCTGAGTACATTGTTTTCTGATGATTTAGCAGTCATAAAAGCAGGTAAGGCAGTTGTTAGAATAAATGAGACTACACTGGATAATATGAATCAATGTGGTAAGACTGGTGAGTTGTGCTTATAAACGTGAAACATCAAAGAAAAACACTTAAAAAGGATAAAACACTATGATCAGAATCGGAAAACAACAATGTATATATCATACATCACCAATAAATGTACATTTATTACATTAAATGATGTGAATCTTTCTGTAGAAAATCAAATGTTTGTTCTACTCAGTGTGACTGACAGGAGAGATGATCAGAGGAGCAGAGTTTTTACCACCATAATTAATACTTGGACTGAAGTATGGGTAGAGTTTCTGAGTGAAGCAGCAGCCAGTAAAGGAGTAGATAAGAGCTGCAGCATCAACGTCATAAAAGGAGACCAGACCCTCCTCATAATCCACAAACACCCCCACCTTCTCAGGCTGATGCTTCAGAGAGAGACGGACTGCAGGGCCAGCACAAGCTTTGTACTCATTTTTATTCCTCAACCATATCGTCCAGTAACCATCCTGAGGAGAAAATTTGATGTTTCCCTTCCTGTTGATCGACTCTCTGGCCACTCCTAAATCCCACTCAGTCTTGTCTTTAACTTGAACCTCATAATAAAATCTTCCTGAAGAGAAACTCTGCTTTGCTAAGACATTAGCACATTTATCAAATCTCTCTGGGTTGTCTGGGAGATCCTTCTTTACATCACCATGTTTAACTTGTTTCCCATCATCAGACATGATGAGGTTGGGTTGTGCTGTATCAGGATCAAGTGTCACATCCACTGCATACTGCTGGACCCTCTTCAGCTCGACCTTCTTCATCTGTTTACTGAGCGTCTCCTCCAGCTGATTCACAGCTCTCACCACAGTCCCCTCATATGAAGGTGGACGGACGCTGACTCCTGTCCAGTTCTTGGTGGGTGGAGCAGAGTTCAGTGATGGGAAGCTTTGGAGGAGGTGGAGGTGGTCTTCAGACTGTGAGAGCTGCTCCACCTCAGAGCTTCTCTTCTCCAGCTCAGAGATTTCCTGTTCCAGCTCTTTGATGAAGCCTTCAGCCTGTTTCTCTGTCTCTCTCTGCTTCTCTTTGATGGTGTCCATGAGCTCGGCCTGGCTTCTCTCAACAGACTCCTTCAGAGCTCTGAAGACCTGAACACCAGCTGTTATCTCTCTGTCTGCATCTTTCTTACTGAGCTGCACTGAGCGCTTCATCTCCTCAATCTTCAGTCGTCTCTTCTGGATCATCTGCTGAATTTCAGCGTCTCTCTTCCCCAGCTCGGCCTTCTTTCCTTCATATTCTTCTTTCAGAGGAACAACATCATGTGTCTTGTGATCTAAAACAGTGCAGAGCATGCAGACACACATCTGGTCGGTCTTACAGAACAGCTCCAGCAGTTTATCGTGCTTCGTACACATCCTGTCTTCCAGGTTCTCCACAGGGTCCATCAGCTGATGTCTTTTCAGGCCTGACTTTGTCAGATGAGGCTCCAGGTGAGTCTCACAGTAGGAGGCCAGACACACCAGGCAGGACTTCAGGGCCTTCAGTTTGGTTCCAGTGCAGACGTCACAGGGAACTTCTCCTAGTTTGGAAACTTGTTGCTCTGAGCTGCTGCTGCTGGCTTTCTGTTGAGCTGACTGTCTGAACTGAGCAGCCATCTCAGAGATGAACGTGTTGACCTGCAGCTTCGGTCTTGTGTAGAAAACCTCTTTACAGTTTGGACACTGACACAGGACATTAACTCTCCAGTGTTCAGTGATGCAGGATTTACAGAAGTTGTGTCCACATGGTATGGTGACTGGATCAGTGAACACATCCAGACAGATGGAGCACAGAAACTGATCTTCAGTCAGCAGACAGCTGGCAGCGGACATGTTGACAGTCTGAGGAGGAAAAGTGAGAAAACAACAACTGTAATTACATTTAATTTGAATATTTACTTGAACAAATCTTAACCGTAGTGGAACATAAGGAGTGTCATCATGAAACAGTCAGAGTAGAGCAAGAGAAAATCTCTTTTGTGTCAGAGAGTCAGCATGGAGGAGGAGGAGGAGGAGGAGGAAGAGGAGGTCCAGAGAGAGAGGATGAAGAAACAGACAGCAGAGAATCAGACACATTAAATATGCAGAAGAAAAGATGAAAGCTGCAGGAAACTGAAACTGTTTCTCTCTACTCCACTCAGCCACTGACAGGTGTCTGTTAAAATGGCGACATCCTGAGTGAAACTTCCTGTCTGAGTAGAGCTCAGGTTTTGTGTTGATACCAGAAACAGGTCAGAGAAAGACGATAAATCAGTTTAAACTAAAACCAGCTGTGACTGGACCCTGTGTAATTTTAACTAGCTGTAGTTCAGTCACTGTGGTTTGGTTTTAATCTGCTCTGTACTTCCTGTGAACAAGTGTTAATGTGTCAGATTCTGATTTTAACTCAGTTTGAATAAATCTTTAGTCAGGTCTGTGTAGGTCAGTGTACTCACCAGGGTTTGCAGAGATTCTGTTGTTGTGTTGAGAAAAATCTGATGGATTCAGCTGAAAACAGAGAGACTCGCTTGGACTGCAGCTCTGCTGTCACACAGACAGACTTTCAATTTCATATCAGGAAGTGTGACGTTCCAGTTTTTTCTTCCTGTTGCTCATCTTCTCAGTGAAGCTCTGTTAGTTTTAGTGACTCACTGTGAAACTTGTCGACGATGCCTTGGAACGAGTTTTTACTTTTGTGTTTCTTGGTCTTTTCTCAGCAGTGGAAGTTTACAGCAGCCAATAGAAGATACAAGTTCAAATAAAGCAGATAAGAAAAGAGGTCAGTGGAAGATATTCAAGAACAAACTGTGTCTTTAGATCAACAGGCCACAACACTCCCTCTACAATCCCACCAACACTCCAGTGTTCAGTCTGTCATTTCACTTTTCTGCTGCTTTCCAAACTGTTCAGCATCTTTTCTCTGTCAGACTTTTGAGTGATTTCTAACCTGTCACATTACACAGACGAAATACAGACAAAGCCATCTTAAAGGTCCAGTGTGTAGGATTTAGGAGGATGTATCAGCCGAAATGTGATATAATATTAATAGTTGTGTTTTCATTTCTGTAAAAACTGTCTGAGACTAAGAATCGTTAGGCTGCAGTTTGTCAAAATCTCCACCAGAGGGCAACGTCAGCTGTCATTTAATCTCTACTAACAGTTGAGTTCAGTTCACCTTCTCCAACACAACAGCAGCTTTACATTAAATGACCTCAAACACTTTGCAGTATCTGACATTAGATGACTTGACATAACACTCAGTACATCTTCTATTCAGGCTCATTGTCTCTCCCTGACTCACACATCATGCAGGTGTTTGGTTTTCTACAACAGATGAATCAGAGGAGAGTCGAACACCTGCTGCAGGTTTTGTTCTTCGTGTAAGAAGCTGTTATGTGTTTGAGTCTCTGGCTGGTTGAGGCTGATGTCATCAGACAGGATGGTATGCTGCAGGAGACGAGTGGATGTCTTGTCTGTGATGTCCACTTTTTTCATTTGATCCTTCTTCTTTTGAGATATCGAGGACATTTGTCCCCTGGTTTCCTCTGAGACATCATGTTACATTATATAATATCCAAACACAGACAGATTTAGTTCCACTGAGATATTTAACAGAGTGAGAGGAAAACCTTATGATCCTGAACTGGACTTCAACTCTCACCTTAGACAACATCTGGACAGCTGCACATCGTGAGGTGATGGAAAAGTTTTGTTTTATAACAACCTGGAACTTTATCAAGTTATAACCAGAAAAGATTGAGTGAATAAGAGAGAAATGTTCCATCCATCCATCCATCCATCCATCCATCCATCCATCCATCCATCCATCCATCCATTTTCATCCGCTTATCCGACCGGGTCGCGGGGGCAGCTGCCTGAGCAGGGACTCCCAGGCTTCCCTGTCCCCGGACACTTCCTCCAGCTCTTCTGGGAGGATCCCAAGGCATTCCCAGACCAACTGGGCGACGTAGTCACTCCAGCGTGTCCTGGGTCTTCCTCGGGGTCTACTCTCGGTGGGACATGCCAGGAACACCTCCCGAGGGAGGCGTCCCAGGGGCATCCAAAACTGATGCCCGAGCCACCACAACTGGCTTCTCTCGATGTGGAGGAGCAGCGGCTCTACTCTGAACTCCTTCTGGGTGACAGAACTCCTCACCATATCTCTAAGGGAGTGCCCCGCCACCCTGCGGAGGAAACTCATTTCAGCCGCTTGTATTCGGGATCATATTCTTTCCGTCATGACCCAAAGTTCATGACCATAGGTGAGGGTAGGAACGTAGATTGACCGGTAAATTGAGAGCTTCGCCTTTCGACTCAGCTCTCTCTTCACCACGACAGACCGATACAACAACCGCATTACTGCGGCCGCCGCACCGATCCGCCTGTCAATCTCACGCTCCATCCTTCCCTCAATCGTGAACAAGACCCCAAGATACTCCCCGGAGGCGACAAGCCAACTTTTTCCGGTCGACAACCATGGCCTCGGACTTCGAGGTGCTGATTCTCATCCCAGCTGCTTCACACTCGGCTGCAAACCATGCCAGAACATGCTGGAGGCCCTGGCCCGAAGGAGCCAACAAGACCACATCATCCACGAAAAGCAGAGATGAAATCCTGTGACTCCCGAACCAGACCCCCCCCGGCCCGTGGCTGCGCCTAGAAATACTGTCCATAAAAATAATGAACAGAACCGGTGACAAAGGGCAGCCCTGCACCGGGAACAGGTCTGACTTACTGCCGGCAATGCGAACCAGACTCCTGCTCCGGTCGTACAGGGACCGTACGGCCCTTAACAGAGGGCCTCCGACCCCGTACTCCCGGAGCACCTCCCACAGAATGCCACGAGGGACACAGTCGAATGCTTTCTCCAAATCCACAAAACACATGTGGACTGGTTGGGCAAACTCCCATGAACCCTCGAGCACCCTGCGGAGGGTATAGAGCTGGTCTAGTGTTCCGTGGCCCGGACGAAAACCGCATTGTTCCTCCTGAATCCGAGGTTCGACTATCGGCCGAATTCTCCTCTCCAGTACCCTGGAGTAGACTTTTCCAGGGAGGCTGAGAAGTGTGATCCCCCGATAGTTGGAACACACCCTCCGGTCCCCCTTTTTGAATAGGGGGACCACCACCCCGGTCTGCCAGTCCAGAGGCACTGTCCCCGACTGCCATGCAATGTTGCAGAGACGTGTCAACCAAGACAGCCCCACAACATCCAGAGACTTGAGGTACTCAGGGCGGATCTCATCCACCCCCGGTGCTTTGCCACTGAGGAGCTTCCCAACTACCTCAGTGACTTCAGCTTGAGTGATGAATGAGTCAACCTCTGAGTCCTCAGCCACTGCTTCCTCTATGGAAGACCTGTCAGTGGGATTGAGGAGATCCTAGAAGAATAACTTCTACCACCCGACAATATCCCCAGTCGAGGTCAACAGCTCCCCACCTCCACTGTAAACAGTGTTGGTGGAGGACTGCTTCCGCCTCCTGAGGCGCCGGATGGTTTGCCCGAATTTCCTCGAGGCCGACCGGTAGTCCTCCTCCATGGCCTCCCCGAACTTTTCCCAGATCCGAGTTTTTGCTTCCGCGACTGCCCGTGCTGCCGCTCGCTTGGCCTGCCGGTACCCGTCAGCTGCCTCAGGAGTCCTCCGGGCCAACCAGGCTCAATAGGACTCTTTTTTTCAGCCTGACAGCATCCCTTACTTCCAGAGCCCACCACCGGGTTCATGGATTGCCACCACAACAGGCACCGGAGACCTTACGGCCACAGTTTCGGACAGCCACGTCAGCAATAGAAGTGGAGAACATGGTCCATTCGGACTCAATGTCCCCAGTCTCCCTCGGGATCAGGTCCAAGCTATCCCGGGGGTGGGAGTTAAAGACCTCCCTGACAGAGGGTTCTGCCAGACGTTCCCAGCAGACCCTCACAATACGTTTGGGTCTGCCAGGTCTGTCCAGCTTCCTCCCCTGCCAGCAGATCCGCCTCACCACCAGGTGGTGATCAGTTGACAGCTCAGCCCCTCTCTTCACCCGAGTGTCCAAGACATATGGCCGGAGGTCAGATGACATGACCACAAAGTTGATCATTGACCTCCGGCCTAGGGTGTCCTGGTGCCACGAACACATATGGACACCCTTATGCTTGAACATGGTGTTCGTTATGGACAAACTGTGACTAGCACACAAGTCCAGTAACAAAACACCACAGATCGGGGAGTCCATTCCTCCCAATCACACCCCTCCAGCTAACACTGTCGCGGCCCACGTGAGCGTTGAAGACCCCCAGTAGAACAACGGAGTCCCCGGTTGGGCCAGGTACTCTACACTGCTGTTCTGCCCATAAGCCGAGACAATAGTGAGAGACCTTTCCCCGACCCAAAGGCGCAGGGAAACGACCCTCTCCTTCACTGGGGTAAACTCCAACACATGACAGCTGAGACGAGGAGCTGTAAGCAAGCCCACACCAGCTCGCCGCCTCTCACCGCGGGCAACTCCAGAATGGAAGAGAGTCCAGCCTCTCTCAAGGCGTTCGGTTCCAGAGCCTATCTCTAGCCGGTACTGCTCAACCTCTCTCACCAGCTCAGGCTCTTTCCCCCCCAGTGAGGTGACATCCCATGTCCCCATGGCTGGAGTCACCATCCGGGAATTGGGTCGCCAGGGCCCCTGCCCATGACTGCCACCCAAATCACACCGCACCTGCCCCTTCTGGACCCTCCTACAAGTGGTGAGCTCACTGGAGGGCGGGCCCACGTCGCTCCTTCGGGCTGTGCCCAGCCGGGTCCCATGGACATAAACCCGGCCATTAGGCGCTCACCTGCAAGCCCCAACCCCAGGCCTGGTTCCCGGTGACACCAATCCGGGTAACATACGTGTCCTTGGTATTTTCTCTATCATCAGGGGTTTTTGAACCGATTTTAGTCTGGCCTGTCATCTAGGACCTGTTTGCCTTGTGAGACCCTACCAGGGGCATTAAACCCTGGACAACATAGCTCCTAGGATCATTTAGGTGCTCAAACCCCTCCACCACGATAAGGTGCCGGTTCAAGGAGGAGAGAGAAATGTTGTTTTATGAAAATAATGAGTTCTGTGATATTAAGCGAAATCTTTGCAATAATCACAATTGTTTGTATCCAGTAATAACAAGCAATCATTTCAAATAACATAAATAATATTTTAGAATTGTTCTCCTTAAAATAAGAGACGGAGGCTTTCTGTTGTGGTGGTGTCTCCACTAGAGGGCGTCCTCAGATCTCTGCTTTAGTTCATATCAGCTGTTCAAACCTTCAATAACACCACATCACCTCACACTACCAGCTGTCTCAGGTGTGATGGAGGATTGGAGCTCGTCAGCTCAAGTCAGTCTGAGAACAGCTGATGGTGTTTTTAATCACATGATTTGGTCGTCATTAGAAACATCAGCTGTTGATCAATAACAAACCAAATATTCAGTCAGACACAAGAAAATAATTTTGCTTTTTCCATTTTATTCACAAAGAAAAACAAATCAAATGACTTGTCGCTCATTTATAAATGTTTTGTCAGGATGCAGCTCTTCTTATTTTACAATGATCAGACAAAAAAGGTTAAACTCAACATGTAAATGTTTCATATATCTGAGAACATTGTTTTCTGATGATTGAACAGTCCTGAAGGCAGGTGATGCAGTTATTAGAATAAATGTTAAAAATCAGTTTGACACAAAGAAACACGTTTATAGTAAAAAGGTTAAAAACACATCAATCAAAATCAGAATTATCTACAATATATACATCAAACATTACCAATGAATTCACATTTATTACATGAAATGATGTGAATCTTTCTGTAGAAAATCAAATGTTTGTTCTACTCAGTGTGGCTGACAGGAGAGATGATCAGAGGAGCAGAGTTTTCACCACCATCATTAAAACATGGACTGAAGAGTGGGTAGAGTTTCTGAGTGAAGCAGCAGCCAGTAAAGGAGTAGATAAGAGCTGCAGCACCAACGTCATAAAAGGAGACCAGACCCTTCTCATAATCCACAAACACCCCCACCTTCTCAGGCTGATGCTTCAGAGAGAGACGGACTGCAGGGCCAGCACAAGCTTTGTACTCATTTTTATTCCTCAACCATATCGTCCAGTAACCATTCTGAGGATTCAGTGTGATGTTTCCCTTCCTGTTGATCGACTCTCTGGCCACTCCTAAATCCCACTTAGTCTTCTCTTTAACTTGAACCTCATAATAAAATCTTCCTGAAGAGAAACTCTGCTTTGCTAAGACACAGGGACAATAATCAAATCTCTCTGGGTTGTCTGGGAGATTCTTCTTTACATCACCATGTTTAACTTGTTTTCCATCATCAGACAGGATGAGTTCAGGTTGTGCTGTATCAGGATCGAGTGTCACATCCACTGCATACTGCTGGACCCTCTTCAGCTCAAGCAGCTTCTTCATCTCTTTACTGAGCGTCTCCTCCAGCTGATTCACAGCTCTCACCACAGTCTCCTCATATGAAGGTGGACGGATGCTGACTCCTGTCCAGTCCTTGGTCAGTGGAGCAGCGTTCAGTGATGGGAAGCTTTGGAGGAGGTGGAGGTGGTCTTCAGACTGTGAGAGCTGCTCCACCTCAGAGCTTCTCTTCTCCAGCTCAGAGATTTCCTGTTCCAGCTCTTTGATGAAGCCTTCAGCCTGTTTCTCTGTCTCTCTCTGCTTCTCTTTGATGGTGTCCATGAGCTCGGCCTGGCTTCTCTCAACAGACTCCTTCAGAGCCCTGAAGACCTGAACACCAGCTGCTATCTCTCTGTCTGCATCTTTCTTACTGAGCTTCACTGAGCGCTTCATCTCCTCAATCTTCAGTCGTCTCTTCTGGATCATCTGCTGAATTTCAGCGTCTCTCTTCCCCAGCTCGGCCTTCTTTCCTTCATATTCTTCTCTCAGAGGAACAACATCATGTGTCTTGTGGTCTGAAATACTGCAGATCATGCAGACACACATCTGGTCGGTCTTACAGAACAGCTCCAGCAGTTTATCGTGCTTCGTACACATCCTGTCTTCCAGGTTCTCCACAGGGTCGATCAGCTGATGTTTTTTCAGGCCTGACATTGTTAGATGAGGCTCCAGGTGAGTCTCACAGTAGGAGGCCAGACACACCAGGCAGGACTTCAGGGCCTTCAGTTTGGTTCCAGTGCAGACGTCACAGGGAACTTCTCCTGGTTTGGAAACATGTTGCTCTGAGCTGCTGCTGCTGGCTTTCTGTTGAGCTGACTGTCTGAACTGAGCAGCCATCTCAGAGATGAACGTGTTGACCTGCAGCTTCGTTCTTGTGTAGAAAACCTCTTTACAGTTTGGACACTGACACGGGACGTTGTTACTCCAGTGTTTAGTGATGCAGGTTTTACAGAAGTTGTGTCCACATGGTATGGTGACTGGATCAGTGAACACATCCAGACAGATGGAGCACAGAAACTGATCTTCAGTCAGCAGACAGCTGGCAGCAGACATGTTGACAGTCTGAGGATGGAAAGAAAACAAAAACAGCTTCAATACATTTATTTTTAATATCTAATCAGTTAAAAACGTAACAATGATTAGTGGAATTTGAGGAGAATCGTTGTGAATTCAGTTGTTTTATTGGCAGCAGGAGGACAGTCAGCTCCCAGCCCTCATGTTCAGTGTTCACTTTGAGACCATCAACAAATTATTGTTGAAATGACACAGCGCTGATTTTTTTTATAATTTACAGTACTTTTGTGTGGACTTGAAATTGTACTTGACTTAACTGTTTTCATCTAGCACATGTTTGATTGATCTGACACAGTGACTCCAAATCAAAACCAGAATCAGAATCAGAAATGTTTTATTGATCCCTGAGGAGGACAATGTGTATGTTAGAGTCGCTCCTTCTAGAATAAAAATATGACACTGTAGAAATAGACAAGATTTAAATAGAGACATATAATATGACACGAGTAACCACAGACAAAACTTATCAAGTGTTAAAAATACATTTTGAAATGAAATATCAAAAGTGCTAAAATATACAAATAAAGATGTATTATTACACTGGATAAGTAAGGAAAGTCTCATCACTGATTCTAATATCAAACTTAACATTTATCATGATTCCCTGTGTAAGTAAATAACAAATTTGGATAAAATAGTAGATTTAAGTGTTTTAATCACATATACATTTTCATTACATAAGTTTAATATAAAAGGTCACATTTAATATGTTTTCCTATCATGTTGAGTCAGTGTGAATAAATGATATAGTCTGAATAAAGTAAACGAATGCAGAGTTAATTAAACCTGATGAGTTCATTTAATTATTAATATAAAGTTTATTTAATTCAGAAGAGATGGAAGCTGCTCTGGACTGCAGGACACTCAAACTATTTCTCTCAAAAACTCCCACGACTGCTGACGGACCTCAGGTGACAATATGCCCTGAGAGGAACTTCCTGTCTGAGTAGAGCTCAGGCTTGTGTTAATAACAGGGTGAATATGAAAACATGTTTACAGTCTGAGGATGAAAAGTGGAAGTGATTACAAAATGTCTTCCTTAGTCATAAAAACATGGAGCTTGATTAACTGAATTGTGAATTTTTGAGTTATCTTGTAGTTAAGCAGAAGTTTCACCTGAAGCCAGATGATAAAAACAGCAGAACCTCCTGTTGGAGCAGAGTTGAATTCGTGTGTTAATGGTTGTTGAAATATGTGGAGGGTTAAAAAAGAATAATGAAAAATGTCAATACAGGTATTTAAAAAATGGTGATAAAAAAGTTTTTAAAAAGTCATAGAGACTGAAGTTCAGTATGTGATCAAGGTCTAATTCCTGGTTTATTTTATTATGCCTCAAATAGTAATTAAATGCCAATTTCATTGTGCTCAATTTGTTGGTGCAATACTCAAGACCGGACACTAGATGTCGCAAAGCGCTGGGGAGGAACATGGAAACCCTTTAGAGGCGCTGCAGAAGAAATCCTGCAGTCAAGCTGAACACAAGCTAAAGTTTTCTGCCTCTTTGTTCAGACATCCAGGACAATCTTCCTCAAAACTAGAGGCACTAGAATTCAAACATGAATATGTGACTTCAGAAAGAGACATAAACACAGTGAAGTGTTATGATGTAACCGGAGTGATGCTGAAAGGTAAAGGTTGAAAGTTACTCACTGTAAGAATATTGTAGTTTTATGTGTAAGTTGGTAAGAGCTCAGCTGTGGAAAATGTGACAGTAACCAAGTGAGAGATAATTGATTTTGTGTTGTTAAACACATATGGACATTATTTTTGTTTATTTCATGGTGCTGTTTTTTTTTTCAAAGCATTAACATGCTGTGGCTGCATGTATGTTTTCTGAAGATAACGCAATATCTGCCATACTTGAAAATACTGCAGCTCACCTGATGCAACACTAAATATTTTTGTTTATTACCTCAAGAAGTCCATCCATCCATCCATCCATCTTCTTCCGCTTATCCAGGGCCAGGTCGTGGGGGCAGCTGTCTGAGCAGGGACACCCAGACTTTCCTCACGCCGGACAATTCCTCCAGCTCTTCTGGGAGGATCCCAAGGCGTTCCGAGGCCAGCTGGGCGACATAGTCACTCCAGCGTGTCCTGGGTCTTCCCCAGGGTCTCCTCCCAGCGGGACATGCCAGGAACACCTCCCGAGGAAGGCGTCCCGAGGGCATCTGAAACAGATACCCGAGCCACCTCAACTGGCTCCTCTCGATGTGGAGGAGCAGCGGCTCTACTCCGAGCTCCTCCCGGTTGACAGAGCTCCTCACCCTATCTCTAAGGGAGCGCCCTGCCACCCTGCGGAGGAAACTCATTTCAGCCGCTTGTATTCGGGATCTTATTCTTTCGGTCATGACCCAAAGTTCATGACCATAGGTAAGGGTAGGAACGTAGATTGACCGGTAAATCAAGAGCTTTGCCTTTCGACTCAGCTCTCTCTTCACCACGACAGACCGGTACAACCGCACCGATCCGCCTGTCAATCTCATGCTCCATCCTTCCCTCACTTGTGAACAAGACCCCAAAATACTTAAACTCCTCCACCTGAGGCAGTAGCTCTCCCCCAACCCGGAGGGGACAAGCCACCTTTTTCCGGTCGAGAACCATGGCCTCGGATTTGCAGGTGCTGATTCTCATCCCAGCCGCTTCACACTCGGCTGCAAACCGCCCCAGGACATGCTGGAGGTCCCGGCTCGAAGGACCAACAAGACCACATCATCCGCAAAAAGCAGAGATGAAATCCTGTGGTTCCCAAACCAGATCCCCTCCGGTCCGTGGCTGCGCCTAGAAATTCTGTCCATAAAAATAATGAACAGAACCGGTGACAAAGGGCAGCCCTGCCAGAGTCCAACATGTACCGGGAACAGGTCTGACTTACTGCTGGCAATGCGAACCAGACTCATGCTCCGGTCGTACAGGGACTGTACGGCCCTTAACAGAGGGCCTCCGACCCCGTACTCCCGGAGCACCTCCCACAGAATGCCACGAGGGACACAGTCGAATGCTTTCTCCAAGTCCACAAAACACATGTGGACTGGTTGGGCAAACTCCCATGAGCCCTCTAGCACCCTGCGGAGGGTATGGAGCTGGTCCAGTGTTCCGCGGCCCGGACAAAAAACGCATTGTTCCTCCTGGATCCGAGGTTCGACTATCGGCCGAATTCTCCTCTCCAGTACCCTGGAATAGATTTTCCCAGGGAGGTTGAGGAGTGTGATCCCCCGATAGTTGCAACACACCTTCCGGTCCCCCTTTTTAAATAGGGGGACCACCACCCCGGTCTGCCAGTCCAGAGGCACTGTCCCCGACTGCCATGCAATGTTGCAGAGATGTGTCAACCAAGACAGCCCTACAACATCCATAGACTTGAGGTACTCAGGGCGGATCTCATCCACCCCCGGTGCTTTGCCACTGAGGAGCTTCCCGACTACCTCAGTGACTTCGGCTTGGGTGATGAATGAATCCACCTCTGAGTCCCCAGCTGCTGCTTCCTCTATGGAAGACATGTCAGTGGGATTGAGGAGATCCTCGAAGAATTCCTTCCACCGCCCGACAATGTCCCCAGTCGAGGACAACAGCTCCCCACCTCCACTGTAAACAGTGTTGGTGGAGGACTGCTTCCGCCTCCTGAGGCGCTGGATGGTTTGCCAGAATTTCCTCGAGGCTGACCGATAGTCCTCCTCCATGGCCTCTCCGAACTTTTCCCAGACCCGAGTTTTTGCTTCCGCAACGGCCCGTGCTGCCGCTCGCCTGGCCTGCCGGTACCCATCAGCTGCTTCAGGAGTCCCCCGGGCCAACCAGGCTCAATAGGACTCCTTCTTCAGCTTTACAGCATCCCTTACTTCCGGAGTCCACCACCAGGTTCAGGGATTGCCGCCACGACAGGCACCGGAGACCTTACGGCCACAGCTCCGGACAGCCACGTCAACAATAGAAGTGGAGAACATGGTCCATTCGGACTCAATGTCCCCAGCCCCCCTCGGGATCAGGTCCAAGCTCTCCCGGAGGTGGGAGTTAAAGACCTCTTTGACAGAGGGTTCTGCCAGACGTTCCCAGCAGACCCTCACAATACGTTTGGGTCTGCCAGGTCTGTCCAGCTTCCTACCCTGCCAACGGATCCGACTCACCACCAGGTGGTGATCAGTTGACAGCCCAACACCCCTCCAGGTAACACTGTCGCTGCCCACGTGAGCGTTGAAGTCCCCCAGAAGAACGACAGAGTCCCCGGTTGGAGTACCCCTCCTAGGGACTCCAAGAGGGCCGGGTACTCTACACTGCTGTTCTGCCCATAAGCCGAGACAATAGTGAGAGACCTTTCCCCGACCCGAAGGCGCAGGGAAACGACCCTCTCCTTCACTGGGGTAAACTCCAACACATGACAGCTGAGACGAGGAGCTATAAGCAAGCCCACACCAGCTCACCGCCTCTCACCGCGGGCAACTCCAGAATAGAAGAGAGTCCAGCCTCTCTCAAGGAGTTCGGTTCCAGAGCCCAGACTGTGCGTAGAGGAGAGCCCGACTATCTCTAGCCGGGACTGCTCAACCTCTCGCACCAGCTCAGGCTCTTTCCCCCCCAGTGAGGTGACATTCCATGTCCCCATGGTCAGAGTCACCGTCCGGGGATTGGGTCGCCGGGGCCCCCGCCCACGACCGCCACCCAAATCACACCGCACCCGCCCCTTCTGAACCCTCCTGCGAGTGATGAGCTCACTGGCGGGCGGGCCCACATCGCTCCTTCGGGCTGTGCCTGGCCGGGTCTCATGGGCAAAGACCCGGCCACCAGGCGCTCGCCTGCGAGCCCCAACCCCAGGACCTCAAGAAGTCATTTGTTTAATTTGTCTTTTTGTTAAAGTGAAACTCTCACCAAAATGCAACCAAGGTTTTTTTCTTTTTTTGTGAATGTAGATGAGTCAAACCTTTGTGTAAAAGAATAATTGCAATGAAAGAGCCACTTTTATGGTTTACTGTAATTGCATTTTCGTGTCAGAAGCATTTTCAGTGGGAGTGTTACGTGCATCGGTCATTAGCATCAAAATCTCTATTTTTAAAACAGTAAGAAGTCTCGACACAACATGAAACTTTGCTGGTAGCATCACCAGGGTCTCTACACATGAACACCAGCACTGAGAACATTGTTTGTGTACACAGAGTTTACTAAAAAGAAAGTTTTTGAACAACTCATGTTAGCAGTAGCTTGTTCCACTCGCCGCCGTCCTGACAGTGGAGAAGTGTCGATCTCCGAATGCTTCCTAACATGGATGACAGTTAAGGTGGAATTACTGTCTTGTGCCAACAACACGACGCGAGATCCCGCGTGACTTTTCCGGCTTTTGATTTCAGTATTATTTCGTATGTTAGGCTTTTTTTCAACTTCAAAGTCAATATTGTTTTTCGCTGACGACAAAACAACAAATTATGGAGAGCATTTATATGGAACTAAGCTTCAGCAGCGTTCTTAACTGTCCTCCAGGTTACGTCACATTCTGAGATCGACACTTCTCCACTGGCAGGACGGCGGTGAGCGGAACAAGCTACTGCTAACATGAGCTGTTCAAAAACTTTCTTTTTAGTAAACTCTGTGTCCACAAACAATGTTGTCAGTGCTGGTGTTCATGTGTAGAGACCCTGGTGATGCTGCCAGCAAAGTTTCATGTTGTGTCAAGACTTCTTACTGTTTTAAAAATAGAGATTTTGATGCTATCATAAAAGTTCCGGTAGCACTCCCATTGAAGATGCTTCTGACCCGAAAACGCGATTACAGTAAATCTTAAAAGTGCCTCTTTTGTTGTAGTTATGCTTTTACACGAAGGTTTGACTCGGGTACGTTCACAAAAAAAGCCTGGGTTGCATTTTGGCGAGAGTTTCGCTTTAAGGAAGCAGAATAAATCCTGCAGTCGAGCTGAACACAAGCTGAAGTTTCCTGCCTCTTTGTTCCTACATACAGAGCTGCAGGGTTATGAACAACCTCTCCCTGGTACCCACCAGACCAGGAGGGCAACAAATACAGTCAATATTATCAGCTGTACTCACCAGATTTTGTCAGAGATTCTGCTGTGTTCACTGACAGAGTCCACTTCAGTTTCCTTCGAGAGAAAAGGAGAGACGAGTCAGGACGGCTGCTTGTCTGATGAACGCTTAGTTTCATTTCATGGTTTTAAAGCTGTTGTGTTTTTCCAGTGTTGCTCCGCCTCTTTCTGCTCTGCAGGTTTTGTTGCCTCTCAGGTTCAACTTGATTACTGACATATTTTGGCACAAGATTTGTTCTTTATTCTTATATTAGAGTCTTTAACATGTGACAAGAGTCAGACAACTAAACAACAGAGGTCAATCCAAGACATGCAACAAAATACTACACCAGGCTACAACTCTCTTTACAGCCTCTCCTCAAGCCAACAACAATCCCAACATCCAATCAGTGTTTCGTTCCTAACTTTGTCACATCACATGTGCAATCACCTCTGTGAATGTGTCGTCATTGTGTGTGTGTTTCAGTGATGGTCAGTGACCGGGCTGCAGCTGTCATCATACCAGACTGCAGATGTTAAAGTAAATGACAAGACTGGACACCTCCCACCCTCCACCACCACCTCTGGACAGCGCAGCAACACACGAGGTCCGATACACTAACTGACACGACTGTGACGGTGAGCTTCAATATGCATTCAGTTCAGTGCCTCTGTCATCAGCACCACTGGGCTCCTTCTCTTGGCTCACACTTTTATTTTAGGATAAAGAACTCAAGTATTTTATGGATACTGAGAGATGCGTCTCGACTGCAGGTGTGTGTTCCAGCTCTGCTCCACCTCTCTCACTTTGCAGGTGAGGTGTTGTTGCCTTTCAGGTTCGACTTGATCACTGATGTACTTTCTGTTCAGTATTTATTTTGGATCAAGACACAGAAGGCTTCAGTGTCACGGCTGTGGTTACAGGACACTTTCTTACCTCCACTGTATATAATTCATTGTAGTCTTTTTAATTTAACATAAAAAAAACATGTCACATCACACAGATCCTGTCATATCTGTTGTTTTTCTAATTGTAGTCTAAATGCAAAATGTTGTAATATAAACACAGGCAGGTATTTAATAAGAGAGGGACACAGAGACATGGTCTTCTATTAAAATGTAGTTACTGAAGCTGAAACACCTTGTTCTATATTTTATTATTGCTTTGGTTTACACTTTGTTTTCCTGAAGAAAATATTTTACAGTTATTTGTTTTAGATCAATGAAAAGAATCAACATAATTACAAGTGCAACAATTCTTGTTCTTTGTTTGAATCCTCGTCGTCTTTCACAAAGTGGTCATTAGTTTTCCTGGAGTCCAAACAAAAACAACAACAATATGAAAGAGCAGAAGTTATTGAGATTTGTTAGTTTGATGTAACAATGACTGTTGTAAAAACTAAAAAAGTTTCTCGTACAAACAGAATTGATTTGTTTCCAGTAACAACAAACACAGATGTCACAAAACACATGAAGAACATCTTGTTACAGCGTACAAATGATTTTATAAAAGAAAGAAAATCTCCTCTTGACAAGAAACTGAGCAAAGATATTTTTTTTTGTCATGATCTCCACTAGAGGGCGTCCTCAGATCTCTGGTTTAGTTCATATCAGCTGTTCAAACCTTCAATAACAGGACATCATCTCACACTACCAGCTGTCTCAGGTGTGATGGAGGATTGGAGCTCGTCAGCTCAAGTCAGTCTGAGAACAGCTGATGGTGTTTTTAATCACATGATTTGGTCGTCATTAGAAACATCAGCTGTTGATCAATAACAAACTAAATAATCAGTCAGACACAAGAAAATGTTTTTGCTTTTTCCATTTTATTCATGAAGAAAAACAAATCAAATGACTTTTTTCTCATTTATAGATGTTTTGTCAGGATGCAGCTCTTCTTAGTTTACAATGTTCAGACAAAAAAGGTTGAACTCATCATGTAAAGATTTCATATTACTGAAAACATCATTTTCTGATGATTCAACAGTCCTGAAGGCAGGTGATGCAGTTATTAGAATAAATGCTAAAAATCAATGTGACACAAAGAAACACATTTATAGTAAAAAGGTTAAAAACACATCGATCAAAATCTGAATTGTCTACAATATATACATCAAACATTACCAATGAATTCACATTTATTACATTAAATGATGTGAATCTTTCTGTAGAAAATCAAATGTTTGTTCTACTCAGTGTGACTGACAGGAGAGATGATCAGAGGAGCAGAGTTTTCACCACCACCATTAAGAAATGGACTGAAGTATGGGTAGAGTTTCTGAGTGAAGCAGCAGCCAGTAAAGGAGTAGATAAGAGCTGCAGCATCAACGTCATAAAAGGAGACCAGACCCTCCTCATAATCCACAAACACCCCCACCTTCTCAGGCCGATGCTTCAGAGAGAGAAGGACTGCAGGGCCAGCAAGAGCTTTGTACTCTATTCCTCAAACATATCGTCCAGTAACCATCCTGAGGAGATGCTGTGATTTGTCCCTTCCTGTTGATCGACTCTCTGGCCACTCCTAAATCCCAGTTAGTCTTCTCTTTAACTTGAACCTCATAATAAAATCTTCCTGAAGAGAAACTCTGCTTTGCTAAGACACAAACACAATAATCAAATCTCTCTGGGTTGTCTGGGAGATTCTTCCTTACATCACCATGTTTAACTTGTTTCCCATCATCAGACAGGATGAGAGCAGGATGTGCTGTATCAGGATCGAGTGTCACATCCACTGCATACTGCTGGACCCACTTCAGCTCGACCTTCTTCATCTGTTTGCTGAGCGTCTCCTCCAGCTGATTCACAGCTCTCACCACAGTCCCCTCATATGAAGGTGGACGGACGCTGACTCCTGTCCAGTCCTTGGTGGGTGGAGCAGTGTTCAGTGATGGGAAGCTTTGGAGGAGGTGGAGGTGGTCTTCAGACTGTGAGAGCTGCTCCACCTCAGAGCTTCTCTTCTCCAGCTGAGAGATTTCCTGTTCCAGCTCTTTGATGAAGCCTTCAGCCTGTTTCTCTGTCTCTCTCTGCTTCTCTTTGATGGTGTCCATGAGCTCGGCCTGGCTTCTCTCAACAGACTCCTTCAGAGCTCTGAAGACCTGAACACCAGCTGCTATCTCTCTGTCTGCATCTTTCTTACTGAGCTGCACTGAGCGCTTCATCTCCTCAATCTTCAGTCGTCTCTTCTGGATCATCTGCTGAATTTCAGAGTCTCTCTTCCCCAGCTCGGCCTTCTTTCCTTCATATTCTTCTTTCAGAGGAACAACAGAATGTCCCTGGTGGTCTGAATAGGTGCAGAGCATGCAGACACACATCTGGTCGGTCTTACAGAACAGCTCCAGCAGTTTATCGTGCTTCGTACACATCCTGTCTTCCAGGTTCTCCACAGGGTCGATCAGCTGATGTCTTTTCAGGCCTGACATTGTCAGATGAGGCTCCAGGTGAGTCTCACAGTAGGAAGCCAGACACACCAGGCAGGACTTCAGGGCCTTCAGTTTGGTTCCAGTGCAGACGTCACAGGGAACTTCTCCTGGTTTGGAAACTTGTTGCTCTGAGCTGCTGCTGCTGGCTTTCTGTTGAGCTGACTGTCTGAACTGAGCAGCCATCTCAGAGATGAACGTGTTGACCTGCAGTTCAGGTCTGATGTTGAAAGTCTTTTTACAGTTGGGACACTGACACTTGACATTTTTATCCCAGTGTTTAGTGATGCAGGTTTTACAGAAGTTGTGTCCACATGGTATGGTGACTGGATCAGTGAACACATCCAGACAGATGGAGCACAGAAACTGATCTTCAGTCAGCAGACAGCTGGCAGCAGACATGTTGACAGTCTGAGGAGGAAAAGAAAACAACAACAGCTTCAATACATTTATTTTGTATATTTAATGAGTTAAAATGTAACAATGATTGGTGGAATTTGAGGAGAATCATTGTGAATTCAGTTGTTTTATTGGCAGCAGGAGGACAGTCAGCTCCCAGCCCTCATGTTCAGTGTTCACTTTGAGACATCAACAAATTATTGTTGAAATGACACAATGCTGATTTTTTTATAATTTACATTACTTTCATGTGGACTTGAAATTGTATTTGACTTAACTGGTTTCATGTTGCACACGTTTGATTGATCTGACACAGTGACTCCAAATCAAAACCAGAATCAGAAATGTTTTATTGATCCCTGAGGAGGACAATGTGTACGTTACAGTCGCTCCTTCTAGAATAAAAATATGACACTGTAGAAATAGACAAGATTTAAATAGAGACAGATAATATGACACGAGTAACCACAGACAAAACTTATCAAGTGTTGAAAATACATTTTGAAATGAAATATTAAAAGTGCTAAAATATACAAATAAAGATGTATTATTACACTGGATAAGTAAGGAAAGTCTCATCACTGATTTTGATATCAAACTTAACATTTATCATGATTTCCGGTGTAAGTAAATAACAAATTTGGAAAAAATAGTAGATTTAAGTGTTTTAATGACATGCACATTATGTTTTTCTATCGTGTTGAGTCAGTGTGAATAAATAATGTAGTCTGAATAAAGTAAACGAATGCAGAGTTAATTAAACCTGATGAGTTCATTTAATTATTAATATAAAGTTTATTTAATTCAGAAGAGATGGAAGCTGCTCTGGACTGCAGGACACTCAAACTATTTCTCTCAAAAACTCCCACGACTGCTGACGGACCTCAGGTGACAATATGCCCTGAGAGGAACTTCCTGTCTGAGTAGAGCTCAGGCTTGTGTTAATAACAGGGTGAATATGAAAACATGTTTACAGTCTGAGGATGAAAAGTGGAAGTGATTACAAAATGTCTTCCTTAGTCATAAAAACATGAAGCTTGATTAACTGAACTGTGAATGTTTGAGTTATCTTGTAGTTAAGCAGAAGTTTCACCTGAAGCCAGATAATAAAAACAACAGAACCTCCTGTTGGAGCAGAGTTGAAGTCGTGTGTTAATGGTTGTTGAAATATGTGGAGGGTTAAAAAAGAATGATAGAAAATGTCAATACAGGTATTTAATAAATGGTGATTAAAAAAGTTTTTAAAAAGTCATAGAGACTGCAGTTCAGTATGTGATCAAGGTCTAATTCTTGGTTTATTTTATTATGCCTCAAATAGTAATTAAATGCCAATTTCATTGTGCTCTATTTGTTGGTGCAATACTCAAGACCGGTCACTAGATGTCGCAAAGCGCTGGGGAGGAACTTGGAAACCCTTTAGAGGCGCTGCAGAAGAAATCCTGCAGTCAAGCTGAACACAAGCTAAAGTTTTCTGCCTCTTTGTTCAGACATCCAGGACAATCTTCCTCAAAACTAGAGGCACTAGAATTCAAACATGAATATGTGACTTCAGAAAGAGACATAAACACAGTGAAGTGTTATGATGTAACCGGAGTGATGCTGAAAGGTAAAGGTTGAAAGTTACTCACTGTAAGAATATTGTAGTTTTATGTGTAAGTTGGTAAGAGCTAAGCTGTGGAAAATGTGACAGTAAACAAGTGAGAGATAATTGATTTTGTGTTGTTAAACACATATGGACATTAATGTTGTTTATTTCACGGTGCGTTTTTTTTTCAAAGCATTGACATGATATGGCTGCATGTATGTTTTCTGAAGATATCGCAATATCTGCCATACTTGAAAATACTGCAGCTCACCTGATGCAACACTAAATATTTTTGTTTATTACTTCAAGAAGTCCATCCATCCATCCATCCATCCATCTTCTTCCACTTATCCAGGGCCGGGTCGCGGGGGCAGCTGTCTGAGCAGGGACACCCAGACTTTCCTCACGCCGGACACTTCCTCCAGCTCTTCCCGAGGGAGGCGTCCCGGGGGTTTCCGAAACAGATGCCCGAGCCACCTCAACTGGCTCCTCTCGATGTGGAGGAGCAGCGGCTCTACTCCGAGCTCCTCCCGGGTGACAGAGCTCCTCACCCTATCTCTAAGGAAGCGCCCTGCCACCCTGCAGAGGACACTCATTTCAGCCGCTTGTATCTGGGATATTATTCTTTCGTCCATGACCCAAAGTTCATGACCATAGGTGAGGGTAGGAGCGTAGATTGACCGGTAAATCGAGAGCTTCGCCTTTCGACTAAGCTCTCTCTTCACCACGACAGACCGGTACAACGATCGCATTACTGCGGCCGCCACACCGATCCACCTGTCAATCTCATGCTCCATCTTTCCCTCACTCATGAACAAGACCCCAAGATACTTAAACTCCTCCACCTGAGGCAGTAGCTCTCCCCCAACCCAGAGGGGACAAGTCACCTATTTCCGGTCGAGAACCATGGCCTCAGATTTGCAGGTGCTGATTCTCATCCCAGCCGCTTCACACTCGGCTGCAAACCGCCCCAAGACATGCTGGAGGTCCCGGCTCAAAGGAGCCAACAAGACCACATCATCCACAAAAAGCAGAGATGAAATCCTGTGGTTCCCGAACCAGATCCCCTCCGGCCCGTGGCTGCGCCTAGAAATTCTTTCAATAAAAATAATGAACAGAACCGGTGACAAAGGGCAGCCCTGCCAGAGTCCAACATGCACCGGGAACAGGTCTGACTTACTGCTGGCAATGCTTACTCCTGCTCCGCTCGTACAAGGACTGTACGGCCCTTAACAGAGGGCCCCCGACCCCGTACTCCTGGAGCACCTCCCACAGAATGCCACGAGGTACACGGTCGAATGCTTTCTCCAAGTCCACAAAACACATCTGGACTGGTTGGGCAAACTCCCACGAGCCCTCGAGCACCCTACGGAGGGTATGGAGCTGGTCCAGTGTTCCGCGGCCCAGACGAAAACCGCATTGTTCCTCCTGAATCCGAGGTTCGACTATCGGCTGAATACTCCTCTCCAGTATCCTGGAGTAGACTTTCCCAGGGAGGTTGAGGAGTGTGATCCCTTGATAGTTGGAACACACCCTCCGGTCTCCCTTTTTGAATAGGGGGACCACCACCCCGGTCTGCCAGTCCAGAGGCACTGTCCCCGACTGCCATGCAATGTTGCAGAGACTCGTCAACCAAGACAGCCCTACAACATCCATAGACTTGAGGTACTCGGGGCGGATCTCATCCACCCCCGGTGCTTTGCCACCGAGGAGCTTCCCGACTACCTCAGTGACTTCGGCTTGGGTGATGAATGAGTCAACCTGAGTCCCCAGCCTCTGCTTCCTCTATGGAAGACGTGTCAGTGGGATTGAGGAGATCCTCGAAGTATTCCTTCTACCGCCCGACACTGTCCCCAGTCGAGGTCAACAGCTCCCCACCTCCACTGTAAAGAGTGTTGGTGGAGACCTGCTTCCCCCTCCTGAGGCACCGGATGGTTTGCCAGAATTTCCTCGAGGCTGACCGATAGTCCTCCTTCATGGCCTCTCCGAACTTTTCCCAGACCCGAGTTCTTGCTTCCGCGACTGCCCGTGCTGCCGCTCGCCTGGCCTGCCGGTACCTGTCAGCTGCTTCAGGAGTCCCCCTGGCCAACCAGGCTCGGTAGGACTCCTTCTTCAGCTTGACAGCATCCCTTACTTCCAGAGTCCACCACCGGGTTCGGGGATTGCCGCCACGACAGGCACCGGAGACCTTACGGCCACAGCTCTGGACAGCCGCGTCAACAATAGAAGTGGAGAACATGGTCCATTCGGACTCAATGTCCCCAGCCCCCCTCGAGATCATTCCATGTCCCCATGGCAAGAGTCACCGTCCGGGGATTGGGTCGCCGGGGCCCCCGCCCACGACCACCACCCAAATCCCACCGCACCCGCCCCTTCTGAACCCTCCTGCGAGTGGTGAGCTCACTGGAGGGCGGGCCAACATCGCTCCTTCGGGCTGCGCCCGGCCAGGTCCCGTGGGCAAAGACCCGGCCACCAGGCGCTCGCCTGCGAGCCCCAACCCCAGGACCTCAAGAAGTCATTTGTTTAATTTGTCTTTTTGCAAAAGTGAAACTCTCGCCAAAATGCAACCAAGGTTTTTTTCTTTTTTTTTGTGCATGTAGATGAGTCAAACCTTTGTGTAAAAGAATAATTGCAATGAAAGAGCCACTTTTATGGTTTACTGTGATTGCATTTTCGTGTCAGAAACATTTTCAGTGGGAGTGTTATGGGCATCGGTCAGTAGCATCAAAATCTCTATTTTTAAAACAGTAAGAAGTCTCGACACAACATGAAACTTTGCTGGTAGCATCACCAGGGTCTCTACACATGAACACCGGCATTGAGCAAATTGTGTTTACAGAGTTTACTAAAAAGAGAGTTTTTGGACAACTAGCCGCTCGCCGCCGTCCTGCCAGTGGAGAAGTGTCGCTCTCCGAATGCTTCCTAACATGGAGGACAGTTAAGGTGGAATTACTGTCTTCTGGCAACAACACGACGCGAGATCCTGCGTGACTTTTCCGGCTTTTGATTTCAGTATTGTTTCGTATGTTAGGCTCTTTTTTCAACTTCAAGGTCAATATTGTTTTTCGCTGACGACGAAACAACAAATTATGGAGAGCATTTATATGGAACTAAGCTTCAGGAGCGTTCCACCTTAACTGTCCTCCAGGTTACGTCACATTCTGAGATCAACACTTCTCCACTGGCAGGACGGCGGCGAGTGGAACAAGCTACTGCTAACATGAGTTGTTCAAAAACTTTCTTTTTATTAAACTCTGTGTACACAAACAATGTTCTCAATGCTGGTGTTCATGTGTAGAGACCCTGGTGATGCTACCAGCAAAGTTTCATGTTGTGTCGAGACTTCTTACTGTTTTAAAAATAGAGATTTTGATGCTATCATAAAAGTGCCCGTAGCACTCCCATTGAAAATGCTTCTGACCCGAAAACGCAATTACAGTAAATCTTAAAAGTGCCTCTTTTGTTGTAGTTATGCTTTTACACGAAGGTTTGACTCGGGTACGTTCACAAAAAAAGCCTGAGTTGCATTTTGGCGAGACTTTCACTTTAAGGAAGCAGAATAAATCCTGCAGTCAAGCTGAACACAAGCTGAAGTTTCCTGCCTCTTTGTTCCTACATACAGAGCTGCAGGGTTATGAACAACCTCTCCCTGGTACCCACCAGACCAGGAGGGCAACAAATACAGTCAATATTATCAGCTGTACTCACCAGATTTTGTCAGAGATTCTGCTGTGTTCACTGACAGAGTCCACTTCAGTTTCCTTCGAGAGAAAAGGAGAGACGAGTCAGGACGGCTGCTTGTCTGATGAACGCTTAGTTTCATTTCATGGATTTAAAGCTGTTGTGTTTTTCCAGTGTTGCTCTGCCTCTTTCTGCTCTGCAGGTTTTGTTGCCTCTCAGGTTCAACTTGATTACTGACATATTTTGGCACAAGATCTGTTCTTTATTCTTCTATTAGAGTCTTTAACATGTGACAACAGTCAGACAACTAAACAACAGAGGTCAATCCAAGACATGCAACAAAATACTACACCAGGCTACAACTCTCTTTACAGCCTCTCCTCAAGCCAACAACAATCCCAACATCCACTCAGTGTTTCCTTCCTAACTTTGTCACATCACATGTGCAATCACCTCTGTGAATGTGTCGTCATTGTGTGTGTGTTTCAGTGATGGTCAGTGACCGGGCTGCAGCTGTCATCATACCAGACTGCAGATGTTAAAGTAAATGACAAGACTGGACACCTCCCACCCTCCACCACCACCTCTGGACAGCGCAGCAACACACGAGGTCAGATACACTAACTGACACGACTGTGACGGTGAGCTTCAATATGCATTCAGTTCAGTGCCTCTGTCATCAGCACCACTGGGCTCCTTCTCTTGGCTCACACTTTTATTTTAGGATAAAGAACTCAAGTATTTTATGGATACTGAGAGATGCGTCTCGACTGCAGGTGTGTGTTCCAGCTCTGCTCCACCTCTCTCACTTTGCAGGTGAGGTTTTGTTGCCTTTCAGGTTCGACCTGATTAATGATGTACTTTCTGTTCAGTATTTATTTTGGATCAAGACACAGAAGGCTTCAGTGTCACGGCTGTGGTTACAGGACACTTTCTTACCTCCACTGTATGTAATTTATTGTAGTCTTTTTAATTTAACATAAAAAAAACATGTCACATCACACAGATCCTGTCATATCTTTTGTTTTTCTATTTGTAGTCTAAATGCAAAATGTTGTAATATAAACACAGGCAGGTATTTAATAAGAGAGGGACACAGAGACATGGTCTTCTATTAAAATGTAGTTACTGAAGCTGAAACACCTTGTTCTTTATTTTATTACTGCTTCGGTTTACACTTTGTTTTCCTGAAGAAAATATTTTACAGTTATTTATTTTAGATCAATGAAAATAATCAACATAATTACAAGTGCAACAATTCTTGTTCTTTGTTTGAATCCTCGTCGTCTTTCACAAAGTGGTCATTAGTTTTCCTGGAGTCCAAACAAAAACAACAACAATGAGAAAGAGCAGAAGTTATTGAGATTTGTTAGTTTGATGTAACAATGACTGTTGTAAAAACTAAAAAAGTTTCTCGTACAAACAGAATTGATTTGTTTCCAGTAACAACAAACACAGATGTCACAAAACACTTGAAGAACATCTTGTTACAGCGTACAAATGATTTTATTAAAAAAAAGAAAATCTCTTGACAAGAAACTGAGCAAAGATTTTTTTTGCCATTATCTCCACTAGAGGGCGTCCTCAGATCTCTGGTTTAGTTCATATCAGCTGTTCAAACCTTCAATAACACGACATCATCTCACACTACCAGCTGTCTCAGGTGTGATGGAGGATTGGAGCTCGTCAGCTCAAGTCAGTCTGAGAACAGCTGATGGTGTTTTTAATCACATGATTTGGTCGTCATTAGAAACATCAGCTGTTGATCAATAACAAACTAAATAATCAGTCAGACACAAGAAAATGTTTTTGCTTTTTCCATTTTATTCATAAAGAAAAACAAATCAAATGACTTTTTGCTCATTTATAAATGTTTTGTCAGGATGCAGCTCTTCTTATTTTACAATGATCAGACAAAAAAGGTTCAACTCAACATGTAAATGTTTCATATTACTGAGAACATTGTTTGCTGATGATTCAACAGTCCTGAAAGCAGGTAATGCAGTTATTAGAATAAATGCTAAAAATCAATGTGACACAAAGAAACACATTTATAGTAAAAAGGTTAAAAACACATCGATCAAAATCTGAATTATCTACAATATATACATCAAACATTACCAATGAATTCACATTTATTACATTAAATGATGTGAATCTTTCTGTAGAAAATCAAATGTTTGTTCTACTCAGTGTGACTGACAGGAGAGATGATCAGAGGAGCAGAGTTTTCACCACCACCATTAAGAAATGGACTGAAGTATGGGTAGAGTTTCTGAGTGAAGCAGCAGCCAGTAAAGGAGTAGATAAGAGCTGCAGCATCAACGTCATAAAAGGAGACCAGACCCTCCTCATAATCCACAAACACCCCCACCTTCTCAGGCTGATGCTTCAGAGAGAGACGGACTGAAGCGTCAGCAAGAGCTCTGTACTCATTTTCATTCCTCAACCATATCGTCCAGTAACCATTCTGAGGAGACAGTGTGATGTCTCCCTTCCTGTTTATCAATTCTTCGGCCACTCCTAAATCCCAGTTAGTCTTCTCTTTAACTTGAACCTCATAATAAAATCTTCCTGAAGAGAAACTCTGCTTTGCTAAGACACTAACACAATAATCAAATCTCTCTGGGTTGTCTGGGAGATTCTTCCTTACATCACCATGTTTAACTTGTTTTCCATCATCAGACAGCATGAGGTAGAGCTGTGCTGTATCAGGATCAAGTGTCACATCCACTGCATACTGCTGGACCCACTTCAGCTCGACCTTCTTCATCTGTTTACTGAGCGTCTCCTCCAGCTGATTCACAGCTCTCACCACAGTCCCCTCATATGAAGGTGGACGGACGCTGACTCCTGTCCAGTCCTTGGTGGGTGGAGCAGTGTTCAGTGATGGGAAGCTTTGGAGGAGGTGGAGGTGGTCTTCAGACTGTGAGAGCTGCTCCACCTCAGAGCTTCTCTTCTCCAGCTGAGAGATTTCCTGTTCCAGCTCTTTGATGAAGCCTTCAGCCTGTTTCTCTGTCTCTCTCTGCTTCTCTTTGATGGTGTCCATGAGCTCGGCCTGGCTTCTCTCAACAGACTCCTTCAGAGCTCTGAAGACCTGAACACCAGCTGCTATCTCTCTGTCTGCATCTTTCTTACTGAGCTGCACTGAGCGCTTCATCTCCTCAATCTTCAGTCGTCTCTTCTGGATCATCTGCTGAATTTCAGCGTCTCTCTTCCCCAGCTTGGCCTTCTTTCCTTCATATTCTTCTTTCAGAGGAACAACAGAATGTCCCTGGTGGTCTGAATAGGTGCAGAGCATGCAGACACACATCTGGTCGGTCTTACAGAACAGCTCCAGCAGTTTATCGTGCTTCGTACACATCCTGTCTTCCAGGTTCTCCACAGGGTCGATCAGCTGATGTCTTTTCAGGCCTGACATTGTCAGATGAGGCTCCAGGTGAGTCTCACAGTAGGAGGCCAGACACTCCAGGCAGGACTTCAGGGCCTTCAGTTTGGTTCCAGTGCAGACGTCACAGGGAACTTCTCCTGGTTTGGAAACTTGTTGCTCTGAGCTGCTGCTGCTGGCTTTCTGTTGAGCTGACTGTCTGAACTGAGCAGCCATCTCAGAGATGAACGCGTTGACCTGCAGTTCAGGTCTGATGTTGAAAATCTTTTTACAGTTGGGACACTGACACAGGACATTTTTATCCCAGTGTTTAGTGATGCAGGCTTTACAGAAGTTGTGTCCACATGGTGTGCTGACTGGATCAGTGAACACATCCAGACAGATGGAGCACAGAAACTGATCTTCAGTCAGCAGAGAGCTGGCAGCAGACATGTTGACAGTCTGAGGAGGAAAAGAAAACAAAAACAGCTTCAATACATTTATTTTGAATATTTAATGAGTTAAAATGTAACAATGATTGGTGGAATTTGAGGAGAATCATTGTGAATTCAGTTTTATTGGCAGCAGGAGGACAGTCAGCTCCCAGCCCTCATGTTCAGTGTTCACTTTGAGACCATCAACAAATTATTGTTGAAATGACACAATGCTGATTTTTTATAATTTACAGTACTTTCATGTGGACTTGAAATTGTATTTGACTTAACTGGTTTCATGTTGCACACGTTTGATTGATTTCTAATGTGTAATAAACCGGTTTAATTTTGAAAAAAATCTGTAATCTGACACAGTGACTCCAAATCAAAACCAGAATCAGAATCAGAAATGTTTTATTGATCCCTGAGGAGGACAATGTGTACGTTACAGTCGCTCCTTCTAGAATAAAAATATGACACTGTAGAAATAGACAAGATTTAAATAGAGACAGATAATATGACACGAGTAACCACAGACAAAACTTATCAAGTGTTAAAAATACATTTTCAAATGAAATATTAAAAGTGCTAAAATATACAAATAAAGATGTATTATTACACTGGATAAGTAAGGAAAGTCTCATCACTGATTTTAACATCAAACTTGACATTTATCATGATTTCCTGTGTAAGTAAATAACAAATTTGGATAAAATAGTAGATTTAAGTGTTTTAATCACATGTACATTTTCATTACATCAGTTTAATATAAAGGGTCACATTTAATATGTTTTTCTATCGTGTTGAGTCAGTGTGAATAAATGATATAGTCTGAATAAAGTAAACGAATGGAGAGTTAATTAAACCTGATGAGTTCATTTAATTATTAATATCAAGTTTATTTAATTCAGGAGAGATGGAAGCTGCTCTGGACTGCAGGACACTCAAACTATTTCTCTCAAAAACTCCCACGACTGCTGACGGACCTCAGGTGACAATATGCCCTGAGAGGAACTTCCTGTCTGAGTAGAGCTCAGGCTTGTGTTAATAACAGGGTGAATATGAAAACATGTTTACAGTCTGAGGATGAAAAGTGGAAGTGATTACAAAATGTCTTCCTTAGTCATAAAAACATGAAGCTTCATAAACTGAATTGTGGAGCCAGATAATAAAAACAACAGAACCTCCTGTTGGAGCAGAGTTGAAGTCGTGTGTTAATGGTTGTTGAAATATGTGGAGGGTTAAAGAAGAATAATAAGAAATGTCAATACAGGTATTTAAAAAATGGTGATTAAAAAAGTGTTTAAAAAGTCATAGACACTGCAGTTCAGTATGTGATCAAGGTCTAATTCTTGGTTTATTCTATTATGCCTCAAATAGTAATTAAATGCCAAATTCATTGCGCTCTATTTGTTGGTGCAATACTCAAGACGGGTCACTAGATGTCGCAGAGCGCTGGGGAGGAACTTGGAAACCCTTTAGAGGCGCTGCAGAAGAAATCCTGCAGTCAAGCTGAACACAAGCTAAAGTTTCCTGCCTCTTTGTTCCTACATACAGAGCTGCAGGGTTATGAACAACCTCTCCCTGGTACCCACCAGACCAGGAGGGCAACAAATACAGTCAATATTATCAGCTGTACTCACCAGATTTTGTCAGAGATTCTGCTGTGTTCACTGACAGAGTCCACTTCAGTTTCCTTGGAGAGAAAAGGAGAGACGAGTCAGGACGGCTGCTTGTCTGATGAACGCTTAGTTTCATTTCATGGTTTTAAAGCTGTTGTGTTTTTCCAGTGTTGCTCCGCCTCTTTCTGCTCTGCAGGTTTTGTTGCCTCTCAGGTTCAACTTGATTACTGACATATTTTGGCACAAGATCTGTTCTTTATTCTTCTATTAGAGTCTTTAACATGTGACAAGAGTCAGACAACTAAACAACAGAGGTCAATCCAAGACATGCAACAAAATACTACACCAGGCTACAACTCTCTTTACAGCCTCTCCTCAAGCCAACAACAATCCCAACATCCACTCAGTGTTTGGTTCCTAACTTTGTCACATCACATGTGCAATCACCTCTGTGAATGTGTCGTCATTGTGTGTGTGTTTCAGTGATGGTCAGTGACCGGGCTGCAGCTGTCATCATACCAGACTGCAGATGTTAAAGTAAATGACAAGACTGGACACCTCCCACCCTCCACCACCACCTCTGGACAGCGCAGCAACACACGAGGTCAGATACACTAACTGACACGACTGTGACGGTGAGCTTCAATATGCATTCAGTTCAGTGCCTCTGTCATCAGCACCACTGGGCTCCTTCTCTTGGCTCACACTTTTATTTTAGGATAAAGAACTCAAGTATTTTATGGATACTGAGAGATGCGTCTCGACTGCAGGTGTGTGTTCCAGCTCTGCTCCACCTCTCTCACTTTGCAGGTGAGGTTTTGTTGCCTTTCAGGTTCGACCTGATTACTGATGTTCTTTCTGTTCAGTATTTATTTTGGATCAAGACACAGAAGGCTTCAGTGTCACGGCTGTGGTTACAGGACACTTTCTTACCTCCACTGTATGTAATTTATTGTAGTCTTTTTAATTTAACATAAAAAGTGTTACATCACACAGATCCTGTCATATCTGTTATTTTTCTGATTGTAGATAGATAGATATACTTTATTAATCCCAAGCTGGGAAGTTTTGGTAGTCTAAATGCAAAATGTTGTAATATGAACACAGGCAGGTATTTGATAAGAGAGGGACACAGAGACATGGTCTTCTATTAAAATGTAGTTACTGAAGCTGAAACACCTTGTTCTATATTTTATTATTGCTTCGGTTTACACTTTGTTTTCCCGAAGATAATATTTTACAGTTATTTGTTTTAGATCAATGAAAAGAATCAACATAATTACAACCATTTCATGGTGCTTTTTTTTTGTTCAAAGCATTAACATGCTGTGGCTGCATGTATGTTTTCTGAAGATGTCGCAATATCTGCCATACTTGAAAATACTGCAGCTCAACTGATGCAACACTTAAGTAATTTTGTTTATTACCTCAAGAAGTCATGTGTTCAATTTGTCTTTTTGTTAAAGTGAAACTCTCGCCAAAATGCAACCAAGGTTTGTTTTTTTTTGTGAATGTAGATGAGTCAAACCTTTGTGTAAAAGAATAATTGCAACGAAAGAGCCACTTTTATGGTTTAGTGTAATTGCATTTTCGTGTCAGAAGATCGACACTTCTCGACTGGCAGGACGGCGGCGAGTGGAACAAGCTACTGCTAACATGAGCTGTTCAAAAACTTTCTTTTTCGTAAACTCTGTGTCCCAAACAATGTTCTCAGTGCTGGTGTTCATGTGTAGAGACCCTGGTGATGCTACCAGCAAAGTTTCATGATGTGTCCAGACTTCTTACTGTTTTAAAACATAGAGATTTTGATGCTATCATAAAAGTTCCCGTAGCACTCCCATTGAAAATGCTTCTGACCCTAAAACGCAATTACAGTAAATCTTAAAAGTGCCTCTTTTGTTGTAGTTATGCTTTTACACGAAGGTTTGACTCGGGTACGTTCACAAAAAAAAGCCTGAGTTGCATTTTGGAGAGAGTTTCACTTTAAGGAAGCAGAATAAATCCTGCAGTCAAGCTGAACACAAGCTAAAGTTTCCTGCCTCTTTGTTCCTACATACAGAGCTGCAGGGTTATGAACAACCTCTCCCTGGTACCCACCAGACCAGGAGGGCAACAAATACAGTCAATATTATCAGCTGTACTCACCAGATTTTGTCAGAGATTCTGCTGTGTTCACTGACAGAGTCCACTTCAGTTTCCTTGGAGAGAAAAGGAGAGACGAGTCAGGACGGCTGCTTGTCTGATGAACGCTTAGTTTCATTTCATGGTTTTAAAGCTGTTGTGTTTTTCCAGTGTTGCTCTGCCTCTTTCTGCTCTGCAGGTTTTGTTGCCTCTCAGGTTCAACTTGATTACTGACATATTTTGGCACAAGATCTGTTCTTTATTCTTCTATTAGAGTCTTTAACATGTGACAAGAGTCAGACAACTAAACAACAGAGGTCAATCCAAGACATGCAACAAAATACTACACCAGGCTACAACTCTCTTTACAGCCTCTCCTCAAGCCAACAACAATCCCAACATCCACTCAGTGTTTCCTTCCTAACTTTGTCACATCACATGTGCAATCACCTCTGTGAATGTGTCGTCATTGTGTGTGTGTTTCAGTGATGGTCAGTGACCGGGCTGCAGCTGTCATCATACCAGACTGCAGATGTTAAAGTAAATGACAAGACTGGACACCTCCCACCCTCCACCACCACCTCTGGACAGCGCAGCAACACACGAGGTCAGATACACTAACTGACACGACTGTGACGGTGAGCTTCAATATGCATTCAGTTCAGTGCCTCTGTCATCAGCACCACTGGGCTCCTTCTCTTGGCTCACACTTTTATTTTAGGATAAAGAACTCAAGTATTTTATGGATACTGAGAGATGCGTCTCGACTGCAGGTGTGTGTTCCAGCTCTGCTCCACCTCTCTCACTTTGCAGGTGAGGTTTTGTTGCCTTTCAGGTTCGACCTGATTACTGATGTTCTTTCTGTTCAGTATTTATTTTGGATCAAGACACAGAAGGCTTCAGTGTCACGGCTGTGGTTACAGGACACTTTCTTACCTCCACTGTATGTAATTTATTGTAGTCTTTTTAATTTAACATAAAAAGTGTTACATCACACAGATCCTGTCATATCTGTTATTTTTCTGATTGTAGATAGATAGATATACTTTATTAATCCCAAGCTGGGAAGTTTTGGTAGTCTAAATGCAAAATGTTGTAATATGAACACAGGCAGGTATTTGATAAGAGAGGGACACAGAGACATGGTCTTCTATTAAAATGTAGTTACTGAAGCTGAAACACCTTGTTCTATATTTTATTATTGCTTCGGTTTACACTTTGTTTTCCCGAAGATAATATTTTACAGTTATTTGTTTTAGATCAATGAAAAGAATCAACATAATTACAACCATTTCATGGTGCTTTTTTTTTTTTTCAAAGCATTAACATACTATGGCTGCATGTATGTTTTCTGAAGATATCGCAATATCTGCCATACCTGAAAATACTGCAGCTCACCTGATGCAACACTTAAGTAATTTTGTTTATCACCTCAAGAAGTCATTTGTTTAATTTGTCTTTCTGCAAAAGTGAAGATCTCGCCAAAATGCAACCAAGGTTTTTTTTTTTGTGAATGTAGATGAGTCAAACCTTTGTGTAAAAGAATAATTGCAATGAAAGAGCCACTTTTATGCTTTACTGTGATTGCATTTTCGTGTCAGAAGATCGACACTTCTCGACTGGCAGGACGGCGGCGAGTGGAACAAGCTACTGCTAACATGAGCTGTTCAAAAACTTTCTTTTTCGTAAACTCTGTGTCCCAAACAATGTTCTCAGTGCTGGTGTTCATGTGTAGAGACCCTGGTGATGCTACCAGCAAAGTTTCATGATGTGTCCAGACTTCTTACTGTTTTAAAACATAGAGATTTTGATGCTATCATAAAAGTTCCCGTAGCACTCCCATTGAAAATGCTTCTGACCCTAAAACGTAATTACAGTAAATCTTAAAAGTGCCTCTTTTGTTGTAGTTATGCTTTTACACGAAGGTTTGACTCGGGTACGTTCACAAAAAAAAGCCTGAGTTGCATTTTGGAGAGAGTTTCACTTTAAGGAAGCAGAATAAATCCTGCAGTCAAGCTGAACACAAGCTAAAGTTTCCTGCCTCTTTGTTCCTACATACAGAGCTGCAGGGTTATGAACAACCTCTCCCTGGTACCCACCAGACCAGGAGGGCAACAAATACAGTCAATATTATCAGCTGTACTCACCAGATTTTGTCAGAGATTCTGCTGTGTTCACTGACAGAGTCCACTTCAGTTTCCTTGGAGAGAAAAGGAGAGACGAGTCAGGACGGCTGCTTGTCTGATGAACGCTTAGTTTCATTTCATGGTTTTAAAGCTGTTGTGTTTTTCCAGTGTTGCTCCGCCTCTTTCTGCTCTGCAGGTTTTGTTGCCTCTCAGGTTCAACTTGATTACTGACATATTTTGGCACAAGATCTGTTCTTTATTCTTCTATTAGAGTCTTTAACATGTGACAAGAGTCAGACAACTAAACAACAGAGGTCAATCCAAGACATGCAACAAAATGCTACACCAGGCTACAACTCTCTTTACAGCCTCTCCTCAAGCCAACAACAATCCCAACATCCACTCAGTGTTTCCTTCCTAACTTTGTCACATCACATGTGCAATCACCTCTGTGAATGTGTCGTCATTGTGTGTGTGTTTCAGTGATGGTCAGTGACCGGGCTGCAGCTGTCATCATACCAGACTGCAGATGTTAAAGTAAATGACAAGACTGGACACCTCCCACCCTCCACCACCACCTCTGGACAGCGCAGCAACACACGAGGTCAGATACACTAACTGACACGACTGTGACGGTGAGCTTCAATATGCATTCAGTTCAGTGCCTCTGTCATCAGCACCACTGGGCTCCTTCTCTTGGCTCACACTTTTATTTTAGGATAAAGAACTCAAGTATTTTATGGATACTGAGAGATGCGTCTCGACTGCAGGTGTGTGTTCCAGCTCTGCTCCACCTCTCTCACTTTGCAGGTGAGGTTTTGTTGCCTTTCAGGTTCGACCTGATTACTGATGTTCTTTCTGTTCAGTATTTATTTTGGATCAAGACACAGAAGGCTTCAGTGTCACGGCTGTGGTTACAGGACACTTTCTTACCTCCACTGTATGTAATTTATTGTAGTCTTTTTAATTTAACATAAAAAGTGTTACATCACACAGATCCTGTCATATCTGTTATTTTTCTGATTGTAGATAGATAGATATACTTTATTAATCCCAAGCTGGGAAATTTTGGTAGTCTAAATGCAAAATGTTGTAATATGAACACAGGCAGGTATTTGATAAGAGAGGGACACAGAGACATGGTCTTCTATTAAAATGTAGTTACTGAAGCTGAAACACCTTGTTCTATATTTTATTATTGCTTCGGTTTACACTTTGTTTTCCCGAAGATAATATTTTACAGTTATTTGTTTTAGATCAATGAAAAGAATCAACATAATTACAACCATTTCATGGTGCTTTTTTTTTTTTCAAAGCATTAACATACTATGGCTGCATGTATGTTTTCTGAAGATATCGCAATATCTGCCATACCTGAAAATACTGCAGCTCACCTGATGCAACACTTAAGTAATTTTGTTTATCACCTCAAGAAGTCATTTGTTTAATTTGTCTTTCTGCAAAAGTGAAGATCTCGCCAAAATGCAACCAAGGTTTTTTTTTTTTTTTTTTTTGTGAATGTAGATGAGTCAAACCTTTGTGTAAAAGAATAATTGCAATGAAAGAGCCACTTTTATGCTTTACTGTGATTGCATTTTCGTGTCAGAAGATCGACACTTCTCGACTGGCAGGACGGCGGCGAGTGGAACAAGCTACTGCTAACATGAGCTGTTCAAAAACTTTCTTTTTCGTAAACTCTGTGTCCCAAACAATGTTCTCAGTGCTGGTGTTCATGTGTAGAGACCCTGGTGATGCTACCAGCAAAGTTTCATGATGTGTCCAGACTTCTTACTGTTTTAAAACATAGAGATTTTGATGCTATCATAAAAGTTCCCGTAGCACTCCCATTGAAAATGCTTCTGACCCTAAAACGTAATTACAGTAAATCTTAAAAGTGCCTCTTTTGTTGTAGTTATGCTTTTACACGAAGGTTTGACTCGGGTACGTTCACAAAAAAAAGCCTGAGTTGCATTTTGGAGAGAGTTTCACTTTAAGGAAGCAGAATAAATCCTGCAGTCAAGCTGAACACAAGCTAAAGTTTCCTGCCTCTTTGTTCCTACATACAGAGCTGCAGGGTTATGAACAACCTCTCCCTGGTACCCACCAGACCAGGAGGGCAACAAATACAGTCAATATTATCAGCTGTACTCACCAGATTTTGTCAGAGATTCTGCTGTGTTCACTGACAGAGTCCACTTCAGTTTCCTTGGAGAGAAAAGGAGAGACGAGTCAGGACGGCTGCTTGTCTGATGAACGCTTAGTTTCATTTCATGGTTTTAAAGCTGTTGTGTTTTTCCAGTGTTGCTCTGCCTCTTTCTGCTCTGCAGGTTTTGTTGCCTCTCAGGTTCAACTTGATTACTGACATATTTTGGCACAAGATCTGTTCTTTATTCTTCTATTAGAGTCTTTAACATGTGACAAGAGTCAGACAACTAAACAACAGAGGTCAATCCAAGACATGCAACAAAATACTACACCAGGCTACAACTCTCTTTACAGCCTCTCCTCAAGCCAACAACAATCCCAACATCCACTCAGTGTTTCCTTCCTAACTTTGTCACATCACATGTGCAATCACCTCTGTGAATGTGTCGTCATTGTGTGTGTGTTTCAGTGATGGTCAGTGACCCGGCTGCAGCTGTCATCATACCAGACTGCAGATGTTAAAGTAAATGACAAGACTGGACACCTCCCACCCTCCACCACCACCTCTGGACAGCGCAGCAACACACGAGGTCAGATACACTAACTGACACGACTGTGACGGTGAGCTTCAATATGCATTCAGTTCAGTGCCTCTGTCATCAGCACCACTGGGCTCCTTCTCTTGGCTCACACTTTTATTTTAGGATAAAGAACTCAAGTATTTTATGGATACTGAGAGATGCGTCTCGACTGCAGGTGTGTGTTCCAGCTCTGCTCCACCTCTCTCACTTTGCAGGTGAGGTTTTGTTGCCTTTCAGGTTCGACCTGATTAATGATGTTCTTTCTGTTCAGTATTTATTTTGGATCAAGACACAGAAGGCTTCAGTGTCACGGCTGTGGTTACAGGACACTTTCTTACCTCCACTGAATATAATTCATTGTAGTCTTTTTAATTTAACATAAAAAAAAAACATGTCACATCACACAGATCCTGTCATATCTGTTATTTTTCTAATTGTAGTCTAAATGCAAAATGTTGTAATATGAACACAGGCAGGTATTTGATAAGAGAGGGACACAGAGACATGGTCTTCTATTAAAATGTAGTTACTGAAGCTGAAACACCTTGTTCTTTATTTTATTACTGCTTCGGTTTACACTTTGTTTTCCTGAAGAAAATATTTTACAGTTATTTATTTTAGATCAATGAAAATAATCAACATAATTACAAGTGCAACAATTCTTGTTCTTTGTTTGAATCCTCGTCGTCTTTCACAAAGTGGTCATTAGTTTTCCTGGAGTCCAAACAAAAACAACAACAATGAGAAAGAGCAGAAGTTATTGAGATTTGTTAGTTTGATGCAACAACGACTGTTGTAAAAACTAAAGAAGTTTCTCATACAAACAGAATTGATTTGTTTCCAGTAACAACGAACACAGATGTCACAAAACACATGAAGAACATCTTGTTACAGCGTACAAATGATTTTGTTAAAAAAAGGGTTAGCCCCTAACCCTAACCCTAACCCTAACCACTGAACAAAGAATTTTTTTTTTGTCATGATCTCCACTAGAGGGCGTCTTCAGATCTCTGGTTTAGTTCATATCAGCTGTTCAAACTAAACCCCTAACCCAATAACAGACATCATCTCACACTACCAGCTGTCTCAGGTGTGATGGAGGATTGGAGCTCGTCAGCTCAAGTCAGTCTGAGAACAGCTGATGGTGTTTTTAATCACATGATTTGTCGTCATTAGAAACATCAGCTGTTGATCAATAACAAACTAAATAATCAGTCAGACACAAGAAAATAATTTAGCTTTTTCCATTTTATTCATAAAGAAAAACAAATCAAATGACTTTTTTCTCATTTATAAACGTTTTGTCAGGATGCAGCTCTTCTTATTTTACAATGATCAGACAAAAAAGGTTAAACTCAACATGTAAATGTTTCATATATCTGAGAACATTGTTTTCTGATGATTCAACAGTCCTGAAGGCAGGTGATGCAGTTATTAGAATAAATGCTAAAAATCAGTGTGACACAAAGAAACACATTTATAGTAAAAAGGTTAAAAACACATCGATCAGAATCTGAATTATCTACAATATATACATCAAACATTACCAATGGATTCACATTTATTACATGAAATGATGTGAATCTTTCTGTAGAAAATCAAGTGTTTGTTCTACTCAGTGTGACTGACAGGAGAGATGATAAGAGGAGCAGAGTTTTCACCACCATCATTGTTACATGGACAGAAGTATGGGTAGAGTTTCTGAGTGAAGCAGCAGCCAGTAAAGGAGTAGATAAGAGCTGCAGCATCAACGTCATAAAAGGAGACCAGACCCTCCTCATAATCCACAAACACCCCCACCTTCTCAGGCTGATGCTTCAGAGAGAGACGGACTGAAGGGTCAGCACAAGCTTTGTACTCATTGTTATTCCACAAACATATCGTCCAGTAACCATTCTGAGGAGACAGTTTGATTTGTCCCTTCCTGTTGATCGACTCTCTGGCCACTCCTAAATCCCAGTCAGTCTTCTCTTTAACTTGAACCTCATAATAAAATCTTCCTGAAGTGAAACTCTGCTTTGCTAAGACACAGGTACAATAATCAAATCTCTCTGGGTTGTCTGGGAGATTCTTCCTTACATCACCACAGTTAACTTGTTTTCCATCATCAGACAGGATGAGAGCAGGATGTGCTGTATCAGGATCGAGTGTCACATCCACTGCATACTGCTGGACCCTCTTCAGCTCGACCTTCTTCATCTGTTTACTGAGCGTCTCCTCCAGCTGATTCACAGCTCTCACCACAGTCTCCTCATATGAAGGTGGACGGATGCTGACTCCTGTCCAGTCCTTGGTGGGTGGAGCAGTGTTCAGTGATGAGAAGCTTTGGAGGAGGTGGAGGTGGTCTTCAGACTGTGAGAGCTGCTCCACCTCAGAGCTTCTCTTCTCCAGCTCCGAGATTTCCTGTTCCAGCTCTTTGATGAAGCCTTCAGCCTGTTTCTCTGTCTCTCTCTGCTTCTCTTTGATGGTGTCCATGAGCTCGGCCTGGCTTCTCTCAACAGACTCCTTCAGAGCTCTGAAGACCTGAACACCAGCTGCTATCTCTCTGTCTGCATCTTTCTTACTGAGCTGCACTGAGCGCTTCATCTCCTCAATCTTCAGTCGTCTCTTCTGGATCATCTGCTGAATTTCAGCGTCTCTCTTCCCCAGCTCGGCCTTCTTTCCTTCACATTCTTCTTTCAGAGGAACAACAGAATGTCCCTGGTGGTCTGAATAGGTGCAGAGCATGCAGACACACATCTGGTCGGTCTTACAGAACAGCTCCAGCAGTTTATCGTGCTTCGTACACATCCTGTCTTCCAGGTTCTCCACAGGGTCGATCAGCTGATGTCTTTTCAGCTGTTTAGCTGTCAGATGAGGCTCCAGGTGAGTCTCACAGTAGGAGGCCAGACACACCAGGCAGGACTTCAGGGCCTTCAGTTTGGTTCCAGTGCAGATGTCACAGGGAACTTCTCCTGGTTTGGAAACTTGTTGCTCTGAGCTGCTGCTGCTGGCTTTCTGTTGAGCTGACTGTCTGAACTGAGCAGCCATCTTAGAGATGAACGTGTTGACCTGCAGTTCAGGTCTGATGTTGAAAGTCTTATTACAGTTGGGACACTGACACAGGACATTTTTATCCCAGTGTTTAGTGATGCAGGTTTTACAGAAGTTGTGTCCACATGGTGTGCTGACTGGATCAGTGAACACATCCAGACAGATGGAGCACAGAAACTGATCTTCAGTCAGCAGACAGCTGGCAGCAGACATGTTGACAGTCTGAGGAGGAAAAGAGAGAAAAAGAAAAAGCTGTAATTAGAAATCTCTTGATTAAGTGTTTCATAAACTATTACTAGTGGAATATACTGAGAATCAAAATGAGCTTTGCTGGATAACAATGTGTCCTGGATACACCTCTGAGTGGAACTTCCTGTCTGAGTACAGTTCAGGTTTTGTGTTACAGGTAATAACAGTTTCTGAAACACAGTAAATATTATCAGCTGTACAAAGACACAGAGCAGAAACAGTAAAGTTGAACTGACAATGTTATTCAAGTCCTCATACATGAGTGTTTAACAGCTATATAAGTGGTAAAACTGCCATTTTGTGCCTTCAAAGGCAATAAATACTCAGATAACATCAGACACTGTGCTCTGAGCTCGGCTAGTTAGCCTTTAGCAGTCTAGTTTATCTGTTTGTGTTTGTTATGGTTGGATTGAGCTGCTGTGCTTTACAGTAAAGGTATGTGGTTTAACAAACTCAATTAATATCAGGTATCAAGCTTGATGTTTTAATATCAGGAGACAGATCAGTCGAAGTGGGTAAATTAGCTGAAGCTAAAGCTAGCTGTGACTGTGTCCTATCTAACTTTATCCAGAGTTCAGTCACTGTGGTTTGATTTCAACCTGTTTTGTAGTTCTGACAAAATGTACATGTTGAAATTGTCCGTGTACTCACCAGTGTTTGTCAGAGATTCTGCTGTTGTGTTGAGAAAGTTTTCTTCAGAGAGAAACACAGAGACTCGTCTGGACTGCAGCTCTGCTGTCACTCAAACTTTCACTTTCATTTTTGAGGAAATGTGACGTTCCAGTTTTTTCTTCCTGTCAGTGAAGCTCTGACAGTTTTAGTGACTCGCTGTGAAACTCGTTGACAAAACTTTGGAACAAGTTTTTACTTTTTAGTTTCTTGGTCTTTTCTCAGCAGTGGAAGTTTACAGCAGCCACAAGAAGATTCAGTTACAAATAAAGCAGATAAGAAAAGAGGTCAGTGGAAGATATTCAAGAACAAACTGTGTCTTTAGATCAACAGGCCACAACGCTCCCTCTACAATCCCACCAACACTCCAGTGTTCAGCTCACTGTTCAGTCTGTCATTTCACTTTTCTGCTGCTTTCCAAACTGTTCAGCATCTTTTCTCTGTCAGACTTTTGTTGAGTGATTTCTAACCTGTCACATTACACAGAGGAAATACAGACAAATCCGTCTTAAAGGTCCAGTGTGTAGGATTTAGGAGGATGTATCGGTCAAAATGTGATATAATATTAATAATTGTGTTTTCATTTCTGTAAAATCACCTGAGACTAAGAATCGTTTTGTTTTTGTCACTTTACAAAGAGACTTTTATATCCACACAGGGAGCAGCTCCTCCTCAACAGAGTCTGTCAGGTTTCTACGGCAGCCCAGAACAGACAAACCAAACACTTTAGCAACTGCAGTAAGAGAGGGTGAGGCGAGGGGGGTGTAGTTGGTTGCAGCCTCACTGCTACAGGCTACTAAATCCTCTATGTTGGACTTTTAAGTCAAATTAACATTGTGTTATTAGAAAAATCTCCTCAGTTAGAAAGAGAAGGAGACGCCACTCAAACATCAGTGTAGTGGTCTGTCTGATAAAACACAGATTTATAATTATCACTTTTATTTCCTGCATTATTTTGAAAATCCAGCTTCAGGCTGCAGTTTGCTAAAACTCCACCAGAGGGCGACCTCAGCTGTCACTGAATCTCTACTAACAGCTGAGTTATGTTCAGTTCACCTTCTCCAGTAGATGAATATAATCTAACCTGACTCACATCATGCAGCTGTTTGGTTTTGTTCTGTCGACCAGCTGCTGCAGGTTTTGTTCTCATTGTAAGAAGCTGTGTGTGTTTGAGTCAGTGACACTGCAGAGGTCGATGTCATCACACAGAAAAGGAGTTTGTAGATATTTGGATGAATGTAAAATATACTGTGAGTAGATTGATCTCCAGGTTTCCTCTGAGTCAAACTTACTGTAAAACTTCCTCAAAGAAAAACTGATTCAGTTCCGCTGTTTGGACGAACGCAGACGTTTACAGAGGGACAAGAAAAGTCCTGATGGTCCCAGACTGGACTTGAACCTCCAACATCTGGACAGCTGCACCTTTCTGCGGCTCAACAACGTTCAACTTGAGAGAATATCAAACGGTCTATGTGCATGGATGGTGATACTCTGCCTGGTAAAAGTGGTTTTATGAGATGTTTTCTGCTGGAAAACCTTCTTGAATCATAAACCTTTAGGTGATGTAGCATAGAAATATGCAATTATCAGTAAACTGAGTGTGATAAAATGAGCTGGTTGAGAGGAAGTTTGGTGATTGTTAATCATGGGCCGCATATTATTCATGTTATGTTTTATGGCTTTTTACTATCACACTTGGTGGATTTATTATATTTGGTTTTGAAAAAGATCATCATCTGCTTTAAATGAATAAAATCATCTCTGACTTACTGTCACGAGACACGTAGAACTCTGTGGTTCTGTTTTTAGGGAGTCTTCGGGCCGGACTTGCGCTCCGAGCTTCCGTACGCTGTGAGACTGCAGTATTTTGATTAAAGTTAGGCACCAAATCTACTTTGTGTTGAGGGAAAGTTTGTGGTTTTGATTAAATTAATTAATAACATCATTCAAGCCATTTAAGTTTACATTATGTCAATATGTGAGCACCAGTAAGAAAAGAATAAGGAGCAGGTTGAGTTGGACGGGTTGTTTACTTTAAATGTTGTTTAATTTTATCGCGTATGAATGCAACAACGTCCAGAGATTCAGATCACATTTGAGATTAATTCACTGCTGGTGAAATGCTGCCCACTGTTTGTTATGATTATTAACTCAATTCATGGCAAATTCTGACACATTGCACTTTAAATGATTATTTATGATATAAATCTGTTCATACAGAAAAAATGCTCCTAAATTATTAAATTTTTTTACAATCTGAGAACAGCGGACAGAGCGACAGTCAGTCGGGTTGGTAGTTATATTTAGCATCTTAAAACTATGTAATATAAAGAATCCATATATGTACACAGTCTGTGCACTCCTGCACTCGATACTGCAGACATGTTCTTATTTGTTTTATTATTTGTTTACATTCTACGTCTGTTTTAATCATAATTTTTGTCTTTTTGAAAAGTAGAATAATTCAATATATTTGTATCCTTGGAGCTGTTGAATTTGTCCTTAAATAACTTTGTTTTATTTACATTCATTTGTGTGAAAGTTTGAAACAGGCAGGCTGATTTTCTGCCTTGTGTGGAGAAAAAAAAAGCCGTTTGACCTTTTCTTTATCATGTTTGTCGCTGGTTTACATTCGGCAGGATCCCAGGAGAGCGTTTTCATAATAAGCTTGTTTGGGCCCCTTTGAGACCCGCTGACAGTCAAATTCAATTAAAACATGATGCCAACATCCCGGCAAACACTCCCTACTACTCTCAGAGAAACGCCGGCTTTCAAAGTCAATTGTGTCCGATGTGAAGAGCCGGCCTTCATGTCCCCGTCTGGAGCCTTTTCACGTGCTAAAATAAGAGTTTCCCCCTCTCTCCCCGAGTCGACATGAGCAAAGTGAGCGCTGTGAAAGGCCCGGAGAGAGCTTCCATTTGATGACTGGCAGCCTCAGGTCTTGTGTCTGTGTGACACTATGAGCCACTACAAAAGCCCGTCCTTTCTCCTGCTGCAGAATAACAGTGGGAGAAAAGAAAAGAGGTGGTGCATGATGGAGGAGGGGGGATTTTAGAGGGAGAGAGAGAAAAAAAAAGGGGGTCTGGCTTTTGAAACTGGCCCGGTGCAGATGTACAGGGCAGGAGGATTAGGCTGCGGGTGTTGGTGACGTTCACCCGGCTCGACTCTCCCTCCATCGTGGCCCTTTTGTGGCTCTCGGCAGCCTCGGGATGGTAAGCTGCCTGCCGGCGTGCCAACGGTGCTCAATGTGCGCCCGACAATGGTGGACCAAACCCCACCACCACCACCACCAAACTCACCCCTCCTCACCCTCTGCAACTCCACACACAGAGGATGTGATGGGGGAGTTAATGCCAGCATCAGTGAGGCTGTGTGTGTGCTGATGGTCAATAAACAACCTGTTCACACACTCACATTGTGGGGACCGTAATTCCATCCGGGGACACAAGAACGGTCCCAGAAAGACAACAGTTAATTTTAATCGGAAGTGTGTTTAAAGCTCCAATTGAGTCATGATCCATCAGTTTCAGGTGTTTGAAGGTGTTTTTGTTGGTAGTTTGTCTCTTCATACACTCGTGGGCATGTGTTAATTTTTCATAAAATAAACGCTTTACTTATTTTGTGACTCTGACGTGGATATATGAAATGAGGAACGCCGCCGGAGCAGAGTTGTGTTCAGGACTGCAACGTGACCTCATGGATTACTGTACAGAAACACAACTCGATTCAGTCATTTGCGTGAAACTGGGTCATGTTGATGGAGAAAATATATTCTGGTTTTCCCTCTGCCGCTCTGCCTGGAGCAGCTCTGGGCAGCTAGCTTTCCTCGTTGCTAAAGTAACCTGCTAACAAACACATTCATAACCATCAGCTTCTCAATGAACTGCTCCAGAATGAGGCCGTATGCGACCTCCAAGAACGACGACGGAGGACAAATGTAGTTCCCAGATGATTTACAGAGTTTTCAAGTTGACAGATACTGATAGCTTTGATGCTAACGTAGGTGCTGTCAACGTTAGCTGCAATTAGCTCGGTAAGCGTTCCTATTCTGTAGCTGCTCGTCATCTCTGCTGCAGCTCAACGTGACATTTTTATAGTTTTCAGTGAAATGGCTCGTCAGCTATTAGATGGATTGTCATGAAATTTGGTTCAGGCATCTTTGTCTTCACATTAAAGGTACGATTCATTCAGCACCTGTAGATTTAAAATCTGGGAGAGAGTCAGAAAGTGAGGAAGGAGGTCAGCGAACGAGACACAACGTAACGTGAATATTTAAAACGTTACCTCGTCTGTACATTTCTGCCTCAGTCATGTAGATGCTCAACAAGGAGGACAACATCTCCCATGATCCCACATTACTTACATCTCTGTTTTGTTTTGATTGAGAGCCCCCCCCCAGTGGCAGAAATGAGTTGCAGCCTCACAGAGCTGCTAGCCTGGCTGTAGACTCTCCGTTCTCACTTTCACACAAGTTTGTTTCATTTTGACGCAGGAAAAATTTCACTTCCTGATCCTCACACATCATCCTCATACATCACCCGGCGCTGAAAGAGACGAGAGGCAGAAGGAGAGGGACAAGCACATATTCTCAGAGTGCATTGTGGAGAGGAATGCCATTGAATTTGGGTGTTTTTTCATGCGCCAGCCTCTTTTGTGTGCAGGCTAAGGAAGTCCATTGTGCGGGCAGACACCCTGAGAAAAGAGGCGAGCTTGGAGCCGTTGTCTGCTGGTGCTTCTGCAGCGCTGCAGCACTAAAAAGACCTGAATGAAGCTCTGCCATCGGAAGCAGCCGGCCCGAACCGAGAGACAATGCCACTGGGCAACTTTGAAGATCAGCAACAATTAAAAATGCAGCTTCACTATATTAATTATGCATTCATGCTTTTGTCTTTTTTTTTTCTTTTCTTCTTTCATGGGAGGGGAGAGTAGGGGGAACTGTGAGGTTTAAGATTCAACAGGTCTGAGACAGAGAGAGAGATTACAGTGAAAACAACACATGCAAACGATTTTTTGCGAAATCTGCTGATGGAAATTCATTGAGTGAGTGAGAGTGTGTGTGTGTGTGTGTGTGTGTGTGTGTGTGTGTGTGTGTGTGTGTCTGTGTGGTTGGACATGAGTTCCAGAGGATTGCGATCACTTCAGAGGAACATACGCATTAAAAATAAAATAACTAACTTTGCGTCTGCTGCAGCGCTGAATAAAAAAGATCCAGAGAGCTCCGCAAAACCCTCAGTTTCATCTTGCAGAGCATGTTGCTAGGAAACTCTGAGTTTCAGCTCGGAGTTGCACTCTGCAGACTCTTTTTTTTCTTTTTAGGCCTTTTCTCCTCTCTCCTCCCTCGGTTGCAGGCAGGACACACATAAAGCAGCTTTCTGAAGGCATTGAGGTGAATTTCTGCTGGCTGGCGGCTCTGTCAGGTGGCTCTGTTGTGCTCCGAGTCGCCAGCGAACGGCTCCTTTTGGACCGGTGGGAAGGTTTATTCAGCAAAAGCCAAGAGTGCTTTGAAAAATCGCTCCGTTTGGGAGGAATTCATGCCTCGTTTACAACCGAATCTGTCACACTTAGGACAGAACGTTTAATCACAGGGGCTCCCCCTGCTGGCCATTTCAGCTCATTGCCCGAGTACTTAAAAATACGTTTTGGTTACATGTTTGTAAAAACAGCAGTGGACGAGCTGGAAGAGACACCTTTGAGTCCACTCAGTAATAACAACACATGAAGATATTCTTCTGTATTCAGAATACATTTGAATATCTGTAATAAATGCGGATGTAACTGATACGAGTCACAGCTGGGAATCGATCCTGAGTCGTCAGACGTTGAGGTAACCTTCGATCCCTGAACCTGTCCGACACAGTCCAGCAACCTCATTTCAGAACAACACGACAGGAAGCAGGCGGAGGGAACAGAAAGTGAACTGGATGTTCAGCAGTGAAACAGGTTTCTGTGTCACTCAGAAAAAATACCAGAGATCAATTGTAATTAGCTCTCTGAGGTTTGTGGCTGTAAACAAACCGAAGTGCAGCGGATGGAGTTTCAGACAAACGTCCCGTCTGAGTCTGTTATTAAATCCTCCCCATCTCTCCATGCTTTTACTTTTCAGAATTCACCCTTCAGGAAGATATCTGAGATATCTACAGCCAGCTGCTTATTATTTCCACTTTATCTTTATTTGTACATTCATTTATATTTTTGTTCTCACACCTGAACCTCTACTGAGTTTCATTCCGGCTGTTGCAGCAGCCTGCGCTTCAAAGTGTGATGGTAGCACTCTGGCGTCCTTTTCTGGAAGCGTCCCGCTGATGCAGAATTATAGAGAGCGAGACAGTCCACAGGTCGGGCTGGACGCAGCGTTCATGTCTCATTTGTTACTGAAGGTCAAGAGTTTTTAATTCGGTTATGTCACTTATTTGAGCTGTATTTGTTATTGTAACCCAAAGTATGATCTTTAACTGTAACTAAGTAATGTTTTTACTTTTTTTGCCTAACCCAGCGCTGCAGTACTTGAGACTGGTCTTGGTTTCAAGGTCTCGGTCTCAGAATCGACCAGATTTTTACTCGGTTTCGTCTTGGATTTGATTTCAGAACCAGTCAGGACCAAACCTGCAGAGACGTCGATGTATCACATAATCCTCTGATATCTTCTGTACTTAAAAGGGTGGAGAAGAAATTCAAACTCGGAATTATAATATTTACAATATTAATGAGATGATAACACAAACTCAGAAATATATATATTTTTCCATCAGTGAATACAACAAGCTGTTCTCAGAGGAAGATCCCAGAACACTGTTTGAAGATTGAAAGGTGGCAGGGTCCGCCACATATAAACAAAGTAAAACAGTGTAAAGTCAAATATCAAAAAACGTAACTTAAGTGCATCACAGAAGTTATATAAATATATGTATTTATGTATTTATTATAAAATATTTACAGCTGTTCTGCAGACATGGTTAACAGCTGCAGCCACGTTATTTTAGATCACACTACCTTGCTCGGCATGACTCTGCTCCCACTCTGCCTCTGATTGGCTACATCCTGCCCATCTCTTCTCATTACCATGTCTTCCCCCACACTACGTACTGCTCCTTTAACACTTGTTCCTCATATTACTAGTTTTTTTTTCTTTTTTTTCCAGGTAAACTTCACGTGACGACCAGACAACTGACGAAATGTCTTCGAGCTGCAGCAGTTTGTCTTCCTCCGGACTCGACGCGGCGTTCATGACGGCGTGTTGTGGAGTGCAGCTGGGGTCAGAGGTCACGTGTGTTGGCAGTGTGTATCTCACCATGTGTTTCAAATACAAGCAGGAGCGCATGAATGAACGTCTGAATGCAAAGCTCATTAGTGCTGCAGGAGACTGTGTGAGGAGAGTCAGAGATCGTATGGTTGAAGTGAACGCAGAAGTGCCTCAACACATTCCTGCCTCTTTATTAAGGTGATCTGTGACCCGGTCCGTCCCAGAATAGAACGTTTTTCCATTGTGTGTGTGCGAGTGTGTAGCGGTCGAGGCTAATACAGCGCATATCGGACCTCTCCTCTCCTAAAAAGGAACTTGTTGTCAGTTGAGAGACCACTTAGTGCTCTTATACTCTCGTCAGTGTGCAGATAAAAGCAGATCAGACCTGCTGTTTTCTGAAGCCTCCTCCACTGGAGAGGCTGGAGAGGAGCGTTTTGTTTCTCTGCTGGTATGCAGAGAGCGGCCCGGACGCACAAAGACGCCGGTAATAACAGTTAATCTTCGCAAAAGGTTCAATGGCTGCCAACCAATGAAACCAACCATCCAGCCGGCTGCGATTCAGAGCCGAACCAACAATGGCAGCGAAACATCAAAGCGGGAGGGAGCGCGGCCCGGCCGGTTCCCATCACCTAAATCAACAAGGCCTCGGCAGAAAGTAAACATGTAGAAGGAGTCACACTGAGGCGGATGTCACAGACTGTTTGTTTGGACTCCTAAATGTGCCACAACAGACGTTTCCACCTTAATTAAACGTCCAATTAGTGTGTGTGTGTTTCTCTGAAAAGGATTTCTCTGAGCCGAACACAGTTTTTACTCAGTTCTGCTTCATCTGTGTTCCGGGTCTTCAGTTACCGCTGCCTCTTTCTGTAAAACAGGTTTTAGTGAAACACACAACAATATTTATTGTACACTGACTCTCGGGGAGAGAAAACAAAAAGTTAGGAGCGAAGATTTGACGGATGAAAAGTTGCAGTATAATTCCTAAATTCTGTAAATGATCCAGAACAGCAGCTGCGGTTCTGTTCCTGGTTCTCCCGGCTGGTGTCTGTTTGTGATGTGACCCGTCGCTCCTGCTGTGAACTCGGCCGGCGTGATCGATGGATCGGATCGGCGCTGTGTGACGTGACAGAAACACCAGGAGGGCTCGATGAGGATCCCCAGAGGGTTCTGGACCTGCCCGCTGACTGCGACCAGCTCCAGAGGCCGACCTCCGACCTCCCTGTGATGGAGGGGGGTGTTACAGTGAGAGTGGTCGCGGGCGGCTGAGGGGGGTTAATGACACCCGGTCTGTTCTGTGTGACATGACCTCATTACCTCAATCCATGTTGTGGTGGAGGGGGGAGATTATCCCGAGTCCAACAACACCGTCACCCTGCTGCTGCTGTTACAGGCTCACGTCACCACGTTAGAAAATCATAAACACCTTTTCTTCAGTCGCTCGTTTTGTTCTTTCTTTAATTTTAAGAGTTTTATTTCATTGTCTCTTTAGAGTTAATGTTATATGTTTATTTTCATTTTCATGTTTTTTTTCCAATTTGTATTTTTCTGTTTAGATGTTTTGATTTCACTTTTACATTTTCGTTTGTTTTCTTGTATCCGGTTTCTCTTCCTTGTTTTTAAGTCTATTTTTCTTTTCTTATTCATTGTCTTGTTTTTGATCTGTATCTTTTCCTTTTTCTCACATTTTTCTCTTTTTCTTTTTTTATTAAATACGTGTACATGTGTTTTATAAGTATGTTGTTTATGACAGAATCTACGGTGGCCCAGAAGGGTTGACACAAGTAAAAAAGACAAACTGTTTTTGGTGACTTTTGCATTTGGTTTGACCCATCTGGGCCACCTTCCTTCCTTCCTTCCTTCCTTCCTTCCTTCCTTCCTTCCTTACTTTTAACTTAAACACCTGAATGACCGTCCTGAATATGCAGAATCAGAAACATCTTTTAAAATCCACGTTTTCATTTAGTCTTTCTACCATTTTGCTGTTCTTAATCTAATTTATGTGTTTTTATTTATCTTATATGATGTCGTCTTCTTCTTCTTCTTCTTCTTCTTCTTCTTCTTCTTCTTCTTCTTCTTCTTCTTCTTCTTCTTCTTCTTTTCATCCTTCATTGCTTGTAACTCTTTATTTATTTATTCATTAATTATTTTTATTCTTTTTTGCTGTTCTCAGTACATCTGTTTCTAGTTCCTCTTACATGATGATCCTCTATTGATTTTATTAATCTGTTGTGATTTTGCCTTTTTCTTTATAATTTTTTCGCCTTTGACTTAAATTAATTCATGTTCATTTATTCTGTTAAATTAACTTCATGAAACTCCTGTCAAAGCACTTTGCAAACTCTGTTTTTAAAGGTGCTGCATTATATCGTTTAACACTTTTACAAAGTGTTCCTGAACCAGTTCTGCAGAAATCTGGACGCTGAGGCAGTAAAATATGAAATATATCGTCTCTGAATGAGTGAAAGACAAAGACGAGCAGCGTTCAGGCTTTTTGGAAGAAAGTTGATTTTTGAGTTTTCTTTTCCATCCCGTCAGATACTCGACACTCAGTATTTGGCGAGTTGGAAAAGAAACACAAACAGTCTCATCAACAGGAGCTTTTAATCCATGCGAAGAAGAAGAGAAATCACAAAGTTCAGATCGTGTGATCAGGAGGACGGGAAGCTGGACCGACTCAGGAGAACCAAACATCCGGCGCCGCGACTCTGATTTGTGTCTCTCAGTGTGAGTTTGTTCGTGTGACGGTGTCGACCTGCATCAAGTGGAGGCGGGCGGAGCTGCAGACGAGCCGCTCTGTAAAAATAAAGGTTAAAAACACGTCAACAATAAAAACTGGGTGTTCTTATCTGATGTCCTGAAAACCGCCCTGAGAACCTTCCCTCGGGGGATTCGTTGTTGTCCGTCAGTTTCAATGGCCGGTTCTTGTTCCCACGTAACTCCATCCGAGGGCGGAACCCGTCTGTGGACCTGAGGAGGATGTTTGCTGAAGCTTTTTCCGTGACTGTAAAAAGAGACTGATTGTCATCTCGACATTATTTCTTCTATTCTGAGGAGCTGTGTTTTGTTCTGTTGACCTGATGGAACAAAAGTCCTGATGCCTAAATGAGAGAACGGGCTCTGAATAAAGTGAACAGCTGAGGTCTGTGGTCACTGTGAGGTCTGACGGACCAGCAGTCGGATGTCTACATGTCTTAATTCTCAGTAGTTCATCAGTTACAGTTTCAGGTTGTCATCTTGCAAGTATCTTAAACGGCTGTTTCCCACCGAGCTGATTCTCTTTATCGTTTGTTGTTGTGTTTTTGTGGAGGGAACCAGGACGACATTATCGTCATTATTACAGCCAACAAGCTGCCGAATGGCAACTGCAGTTACAGTCACATAACTGGATATTTTTAAGGACACTTTCGTGCATTTCCGTCATTTCTGTGCCGTCAAAACATTTGTGTGTTTTTCTCAGGAAGCCGGACCATCTCCATCTGTGACCATGGCAACCAAAACATGTATTTTAAGACAAACCGAGTTGTTTTCTGACCCTAACCAGAGGATGAGTGCAGCGCTGTGACGAGAGAGAAGTAGAAAATTTTCAACATTAAAAAGTTCAGTTTTAGCTTCTCTGTGGTTTTGCAGAAACCTGCTTTGTTTATTCTGGCGACTGGGTTGAAATATGTCACACAATGAACAACCTGAAACTTCTGGATCCCGTTCCTGCTCCTGGGAGGACGAAGCCTACATTTCTTTGTGACTAAAGAAATTCAAACCTGCACCACCTCCATCAAGCTCCGTCACCACACTCACTTCCTGTGCTGATTGATCGGTGGCTGTTTGCCTCTGCTCTCCCTGCAGGATCAATAATCAGTACAGAGCAGAACTATCCTCCGCTCTGGTTTCTGCTGTTTGATCAGGAGGGCTGGGCACCGTGAGAACCGGCCCCACTGAATCAAGTCCTGCAGTAAATAAAGAGAAAACCACAACCTGCTTCACTTTCTGACCTGTGAGAGATCAGTTCAGGTCGCAGCCTCATGTTGGAGGGCAGAAATCCCCCTCAGCCTGAGTGCAGTTTGTAGAAGAGTCGTGGAAAAACCGTCTAAAAGCTCCCCCCAAAAAAAATCCCTGAAAGGATTCTCTGTGGGAGTACAACTAATTTTATTAGCCCCCTTGGAAACATTCAACCTAACAAGTGGAAAGCAGTTTCTGCATAAATTAAAGATAATCCAGAGTAAATTATGCAAATGTATTCACTCAGATAAAGAAGGGGGTGGTGTGCTCGTTTATTGTGAGGTTAAAAAATCTGAGCCAGCGGTTGAAACTGAACCGAGGGGAACTTTTATTTAAGTCTGCGAGGAAATAAAGCCGCGACGTTGCATCATCTGTGAAACACCGAGAGGACGGAGCGAGGAGGAAAAATCTCAGACAGCCGGGGAAGTTTTTCCTGATTTAAACTGCAGTCAGAGCGACCGGTGTTGTCGAGGGAGTTTTGAATCTCTCGTTTATCTGTTAAAAAAAAAAAAAACCTCTTGGACCAAATATTAGTGGATAATGGCACAAATGGAGATCCTGGTTTATTTCTGTGATGTCAGGAAAATAATACCTGCAGCATCCGATCTTTCAGCTTCGGGGAACTTCTGAGTTCTTGACTGTCCTGAACTAAAGACGACATCCACGCCGCTGTGCTGACGAGCGGCGAGGAGATCAGAGCTCGTAATGACATCTAAGACCGTTAAGTGATTTCTTTAACAGTCGTCAACATCTGCAGTTTGACACGATGCAGCAGGAGGAGAAATGCATCAGAGCACATCGTGAAACTCCACAAATCTGAAAAGACTCAGCGTAAAATACGGCTGCCGCCATCTTGTTTCTTTTGGAGCGAGCAGTGGTCAGTGGGCGGAGCTCTGGAGGACGGATGTGGTATTCACTTGTCCATCACAGCTTTACCAGATATTTGACTCCAGATGGGATCATAATTTACAATATGAACATCATGTTGTGTTGACGAAGACTTGAAACTACAGACTGAGACCATAAACTCTTCAGGAAACTGTCCTGAGGTGACGGAGAGGAGGAGGGATGACGTCGGTTAACGCTGACGTTTTTATCGAGGAGGAAGAAATGTTGACGAGAAGAGAAAGATCTTCAGCGACTGACAAACCAAATAAACTCTGTATGTTGTCACGACTGAATAAACCGAATAAACAAACTGACCTTAAAGGACAAAAACCCAATTTATGCTGTTTTACTCTGTTTACATGTGGCGGACCCTGCCACCTTTCCAGCTCCAAACTGTTCTGGGACCTTCATATCATAAATATTAGAATTATGGGTTTGAATCTCTTCTCTAAAACTACGCAGTGCAGCAAAGAGAAGTGTTGGAGTTGTTGGAAAGTTTTCTATTTTCACGCAGCTATGCTAGCAGTTTCCCCTCGCGCCCAGTGTTTGTGCTAAGCTAGGCTAAACGCGTCCCCCACGGAGCTGAAGCTGATCTGCAGAAATGAGAATTCCTCAACGTGTTAAATTGTTTCTCATTTCTACGAAGCCTCTCATGAATGTTTTTTGTGTTCAAGTGTACAGATAAAGACACACACACACACACACACACTCGCACTTGTTCCACATTCCCGGAGTGAATTGTGATTTCTGGGTCACCGCTGATGTTTCGGTGTCCGTGTCAGTGCGAGGTGGAAGCGTCTCTCAGAGGTCAGGAGGTCGGCGGCCCTGTGAACTCCGCCGCACACACTCAGGAACAAAAAGACGCTCCGAGTCGTTTCACTCAATTACTCTTTACGTGGTGTTAATGACTCCCTGCTGTCTGCTGCGCCTCCCGGTGAGGAGACTGATGGAGGGGTCACCATGAGTTTTATCTCCAGATACCAGATGAAGATTTTAAATTAATAACTTTCAGGATTATGACAACAACGAAGCAGCTGATTGATTATGAATCATTGTCTTTTGATCCATGTTGTTCTGCTTCATCGGTGCAAGTCAACATGTCAGTTCTCACAATAAACAGAAAGCAGCGGCACCAAAGTTACCGCTAACTGCTGCTAGCTGTAGCTGCCTTTAGCTAGTTAGCTCAGTTAGCTGTGTTGCTCCATATTCAGAATATTGCTGATGATCAGAATCAGCTCTTTCTTTAAATGTGACGATGATGAAGTGGAACCCACAGATCACTTCCCCCTCCAGCATCAACATTTTGGATCATTTCCTTCCTTCCTTCCTTCCTTCCTTCCTTCCTCCTTTCCTACTTCCTAATTTATCTAAATATTAATCCCTCAACTTTTAATAATTCTAACACGTCCTCTATATTTCAGTCCATTAATGAGAAGACTGGATGAATAAACGTGTGGAGCCGGATCACGTCAGTCTCTTCAGGTGGAGGCAGGGAGGCCGGGGCGGCTGCGGGCTGTGGGCGGCGCACAGCTTCAGTCTGGCGGCTCCTCTTCAGTCAGTCAGTCGGTGTGGAGGAGAGCGGACTGAGCGGCGCGCCGGGACCCGGATCTGTACTACACATACACGGCAGCAAGACCACAACCGACCGGCAGGCAGGCAGGAGCGGAGCAGCATGGAGCTGTGAGGGCTGCGGGGACCGACCGGGACCTGCTCCCCCCAAAAAACACGCTGATTTGTTTATTTACCGCATATGAGAGCATTTCTTCCCAACATGGAGACTCCAGGCTGCCGGCTGCTGCTGGCTGCACACTTCATCCTCTTCTGCCAACAAGGTAAGACGCGCTATCAGTCGTGTTTTTGTCCTCACTTGGCACAGAAACACCTTAAATCTGCTCGTGTGTTCACGTTTTATGGTTTTTCAACTCGCTGCGCCAACTTGAAGGCGATTGCGCAGCAGCTTCAGGTGAGCTGAGCAGTGTGCTCTGTGTGAAACAGACCGAGGAGGACTTCATGTGGTCCGTGTTCTTGTGCTTTTGTCAGAATTAAAGATGTTTTGCTCTGTTTTTTTAACGTCCAGAATCAGACCCGCGGTGCGTAACGCGCCGTGCGTCTTTTGGACACGTTCAAGGGGACGAGTCCAACGCGTTTCTTTCACGGTTAAAGAAACCAAAGAGATTTTTGTGATGTGACTGAGATATCATCCGTGTTCAGTGCTGATGATCGGCGTCACTGCTGTGGGATCACAGATTAAAACGTTTGAGGGGCGCGGGGCGCGGGGCGGGGGCACATATCAGCTCCAGACCCGAGCTGTCAAGCATGAAAGGAGAGGTTTGGACACGGTAGGCTGGGTGGCTTATTAAGGGTGTCAGAGGCTCCATATCTGGCAACAACAACAGCAGTAATCCTATAATGCCTCTCAGAAACAGATAGTATCACTGCACAAACTAGAATACATCAGCTTTTTCCCACCCTGAAGCGTTTAACAGGACCGTAGCAGCGGAGCAGGAGCTGGAGATAATGTGACTGTAAACACGCTCAGGTGGAAGGAAAAAAACAGGCTGTGACGTCTCTGTTGTGATTGTCAGGTTCTGTCTGCTGCATGGAGTAAATGGGCTGTTTGGACTGTGGCCGCAGCTCCAGCCGTCTGTTTGCACAAATGAAAGGATGCAGCTCAGAAATGAGACACTGAGAAACTTAACAGCTTCCAGGAGACAGTGAAGATGTTTCCTGAGGACAGCAGCGATCATCTTGTTTTCTTTTAAAATGTCTGAGACGCCTGATGTCCATCTGATGCTCTCTGATCTGATGTTTCAGCACCAGCACAGACATTAAAACTGTTAAATGTCTTATTCTTTAAAGGAGCAGTATGTAGTTTTAGTGGAAGACAGTTTTTAATCAGAGAGACAAAGATAAAACTAACCTGTTAAACAAACTGACCTTAAAGTACAAAAACACAGTTTATACTGTTTTGCTCTGTTTATGTGTGGCGGACCCTGCCACCTTTCTCCTCTCAGTGTTCTGAAACCTTAGTTTCCTCTGAGAACAGCTTGTTTATTCACTTATTCTGTCCTTGTATTATTAGCTCATTGAAGATAATAATAAAAATACACATTAAATGAATAATAAGGATTTAGTTTGCAAAACTAAAAAGTGCCCTTTTAAAAATGATTTTGTTTCTCTACAATAACTTCAACTAAAACATGAAACAGTCTGAAATTATCAAAAAGAAACATAATTACATAGAGGTCTGAATCAGCTTCAGTGAACTTCATGTTTCCTCTCAGTGACAAAATGAAACATATTTGGATTTATCTTCCATCACAGATCCAGGTGAATAAGAATCCATCCCTGGAGTTTAAAGGACGCGTCCCCTCAGAGCTGCTGTGGTTGTTGTTGTTTGTGATGTGTGGTGACAGGAAGTGAAAAGAAGCGTGTTGCTGCACGTTTATTATCTTTTTATCAAACCAGCTCAGTGAGGAGAACGAGGACGCTCGCTTCGATGCGTGGCAGCAGCTTTTTCTCTCAGTCATTAGCTTAGCTTCCTTGGCTAGTCGGCTAACATTGTTTTATGCATACGAGGCTGAACGAAGCCGAGTTCTGGACGTGTGGTGCAGAGACGAGGACACTTGTAAACCCGACACAGGGATGTATGTGGACGGTGACGCAGCAACACGTCACACACTCCTGAACGCACAGCCAGCGACTTTCTGCCCGAGTTAATTAACATCTTGTGGACTGGGCCCAGATAAAGTTTGATGACACTGAAGTCAAGCTCACAAGTTTCTAATCATCTTAAACTTTATGATGATACATTTCTAAAGATCTCTGCAGCTTGTTCGTATACAGGAGTGAGGAGGAGTGAGCAGAAATCATAAACGTGAATATTCTCGATCTCTTGTACTTCGTAGGAGGACACATTATCTTTGGGAACTCAAATTTCAGTGTGTGCTTGTAATCTCGGACCCACCAGGGCGTCGTGCCGGGTCGAGGAAGGTTTAAGAAGTCAGTGGCGATGAATCAGGATTTGTCGCCATAAGCCTGAACTCTGGACGGGTCTTCCAGCTCCTGATCCGCTGGTTTGCCCACCGAGCCGAGCGGTACGGTCGCAGCGTGCCAGAGAGGACACTGATCTGCTTGGTTGAATCTTTTCGGTGGGTGAGACGTGAAACAAAGATTAGGGGGAGAAGCTGGTCGGAGCCAGTTTTCGCTGAAGAGATGTGAAACCCTTTGTGCCCGGGCCAGTGAGCCTGGATCTGTGCTGGACGGTTCGGTACCTGCAGAAAGCCTCCGGGCTCCCTCACGCCTCCTCCCTTTTCATTTGGGCCGTTTTAAATGAAGCTTTGATGAAACGTCGGGGCACAAAGGAGGTGCCAGCTCGCTGAGGAGGCTGCGCAGGAATGGTTGACGGTGGAAGAAAAGACACATGAGGAGAAAAACTCAGCGCCATCTGTCCTCCCAAAAAGATATTTGAGAATGGGCAGTGCCAGCCGTGCCCTGCGCTCCGCCTGGGCTCATGGACTCTACCGGGCCTCTTGTTGTCTAACAGGGAGTCTGCAGACAGATGGCCATCACAGTCAGACAGTCTGTCAGTCAAACACATGCAGGCGGCAGCTGCAGACGTGATGCCCACTGCCACAGACGGCAGCTGAATGTGACTAACAGCATTAACTGGACGTCATTTTTAAAGGACTGATTCACATTTTCAAGGCCAGATCCTGACACACACACACACCCCCCCACCACTGAGCCCCGCCCCTCCATTTTGTGTCTTCATGTAGGGTGAAGTGTGGCCGGCCGAACAGAAGGTGTTACGGCCCTTTTTCCTAATAACAAGCATGAAATAATCGCCACCGGTTTGCTGATGTGTCCAAGCTAACCAGCTAGCTCGCTAATGTTACATTGTTGTTGCTGATTTGTTTTCCCCCCCTTTGATGGCATGTGATGCCTGAAATTTAGCAGAAGTGGTGCTCGTGGTGCCGCCGAGCCTCCAGGAAAGAGCGCCGGGCTTTGAGGCCAGCCTTCGTGGTGGCCTTCGTGATGCACTGGAGCCCAGAGACACTTCCAGAGGCTTACTTTGTGAAAGAAGCGTCTGTAAATCGGTTGGCTAAAGTCTCAGTGTGTGCGCTCGATGGGCCGCACAACACGGAAGACCCGGGTAATTTTATCACCGTGAAGTCGAACCACCGAGCAGCTTTAGTCGGGATGAACGGAGCCCGGCTTCCAACACTGTATCCTAATGCACCGTCCTCGGGTAATGCTACTCTAATGTCAGCACAGACTAGGAGAAGCCTCACTAGTGGCCAAGAACTGAAGCAGTGATCTGTTAATTTCTCTGGGAGATTTCAACCACTATCGCCTTGAACTCCTTGAAAGGGAACAGTCGGGATAAAACGCTGTTATAGAATTGAGCCGAAGTCTGTAAGAGAAGCCGCAAATCCTCACATTTAAGAAGCAGGAAGCAGGAAGCACTCGTCAAAATAGTTGGTGTATCTTTTTCTTTCTGTGGATTCATTTGGATTCAGTTCGTTCTTTAAGGAAAGACACACACGGGACTGTGGTCACCTCAGATGACCTCCTCTTTCTTTCCTCCTCTTTACATTCGTGCCTTTATTTCTTCCTTTTTCTCACCATCTTCTCTCTCTCTGTCCCTTTTCTTTCCTTGTTTTTTTTTTTTATCCCTCCATCTCGGGCCAAAGCAGCTTCGGCTGGGCAGACGTCCCTCGCTGCCCCACTGGAAGTCTGAGGGGGAGAAAGAAAAAAAGAAGCAGATTTCCAGTCGTGGCAGCGGGGGTATTTGATGACCAGATTAGTGGGTATTAGGCTCAACGGTATTCACTCAGGCATACACAGGGGCCACCGATTTGAATCCTCCCGTGTCGCCCCTCTTTTTCTTCCCGCTGGCCCTCCGCTGAATGGAGGCCGGGGTTACGTGGGGAAACAACCAGCCGGGTCTTCGGCGGAGGTCAGCTGAGGAGGCCCGTCCAGTCCTGCGCCGCCTCCTCTGGCCCGGCCCGGTGAATTATGCTGTCAGAGGGGAGATTTGTTTTGTAACAGTAGGAAAGAGGGCAACTACAGAAAGAAGGGAGGTGTAAGGGGGCAGATTGAGGAGGGTGGTGGCAGGGAGGGTGGGGTGGTGGTGGGCAGGGGTTGGGGGGGGTATGCGGAGCAACAGAGAAAAGAAGGAGGTGGGGGGGTGGTTTCAATGGGAGAAGGGGCGGGGGGGCATTTAAGCGTGACGCACGATGGCACTGCGATTTGTCCCAGTGGCGGCGGCGGTGAGGAGGAGAGGACGCTGTCACACTGAGAAGCTGGAGCAGAAGTGTGGGAGCGCAGTGTGTTCGGGTGGAGGGTGGAGGGTGGGGGGGCACACACACACACACACACACACACACACACACACACACACACACACACACACACACACACAGTAACACACATTCTTCCTGCGACACTGCGAGGTTGGAGGCCTCACAGAGCGATGGAGTGCAGGTTAAGCAGCACTCCTGCCTTCATTAGTCTTCGTTAACACCCCCCAGCCTCGTTAGGCCCTCCACCCTCCTCCTCCTCCTCCACCTCCCCATCCCACCCTGCGCCCCCCCATCACTGTTCTCAGGCCTCGGTTCCCCTCACACACTGTAAAAAAACAACCGTCCCAACAAGTCGCTTGATCTTCAGTTTCGTTCCTGTCGTTGGTCGGTCGTTGAGCGTGATGTTGTGTTTGCTCGTCTGGTCACAGCGTCTCTGTCTGTGAGCTGAGATCTGTGGGGTTTTTTGTTCGTATGATTGAGATCCTGACTCATGATGTGAAGTGGAAAGTGACAAAGATTGCTCTGAATGATATCGTCACGTAATCACCGTCACTGTCTGGCTCTCACTCACGGAGACGAAGGCCGTTCTCAACGAGGAATATCGCTGAAGACTTCTCCTCTTTGAATTTACTGAGACATTAACTACAACAGCACAAAATAGTCGACGTGAGTTTCAGCACTTTGCTCAAAATCCTGTCGTATTATCATCGACAGTAAACTGCAGCAGCCGTCTGGTTCTCACTGCCAGAGACAGATGCTGTTTTTTAGAGCGGTTATTGACAGTTTAACAATTAAATTCAGCATTTTTTCCTCATATAAGTTGCCAAAGATGCTAAATGCTATCACGTTACTGATGTTTCGTCCTGTTACGTGCTTTGTGAGTTGAAGTGTTGGACATTTCTCTTTTATTTGCTGAGTGAAACTTCTGTTCAGCTCTCAGACTGTCACACTGTCCTCGCTGTCACACAGACGTCGTCTCACCTTTGTTACGGCTCTATTAATACCTCTGCAGGTGGATCAGAGGTGGAATGAAACTGCCCTCCATCCTTCCTCTTCCTCTGTGACTTTCATACAGACGGCGAGGCGGATTAACAGCTGTCCCCCTAAAAAAGCAGCATGATGTGAGTGGTGCTCATGACGCACTACCTACATGTCTGATGTCCGTTTTGCACATTACGAACTTGGTTATCACTTATACATGATATATTATGTCTGGTTAGACTTTCAAAATAAAGCTTGCTAACAAACACTTTGCAGAGTGACACATTCTGACTTGTGGACTGTTATTAACGTTGTGAAACAGTCGCGGTTTGATCGGAGTTGGCACCTGACTTCCTGTCTGGCTCGAGCTGCTCACGCGTGCAGATTGACAAGGCTTCCGTCGCAAATAGATTTGGCGAGTACGCTCCGTGGAGCAGAGCGGAGAGATGCATCCTGGGACGCGCCACAGCTGGAAACATGAAGATTGTCTTGAACCGCCACAATCGGCTCTGGCGACCGTATCGCAGCTGTAACGAACCCGGTGGACACCGGAGGATAGCATGTAAATGTTAAGCGGCCGGGCGATGAAGCTCTTTGTGTTTGATGAGTTGATGATGGACTGAGCTGTTATCCCTCCCAGACACTCTGCTTCAGACTTATTAAATTTTAGAAAGAACAACATATTTGAATGTTTTGTGGCTGAACCACGTCGTGTGAGTCTCGGACGATGTTCTCACAAAGTTCTTGAAGTTTGAAGTTGTTTTGTTCTGGCAGTGTTATTTCCTGGTGGTGAGATCTCTTTTCTCTTTTGTCACTCTTCAGTCTTCCCTCACATTTTTTTCTGTCCGCCTCCTTTTTCTTTTTCCTTTTTTCCTCTGCTCAGCTCTTAATCTCTCATTTTCTCCCGTCCTTTCACCTCCTCTCTGCTCGCTGCTGCACATCTTCTCTCACCCTGTTGTCCCACAATTCTCCCCTTTTTCGAGCCTCATGCCTTCATCCCTCTACTGTCTGGCCCCACTCCTCCTCCTCCTCCTCCTCCTTTTTCCCCCTTAACGTTTTTTAATCCTCCTCATTTGTCTCCTCTCTGGTTTCTGGGTGGGTGAGGGATGAGGGGTGCCGGGTGTGTTTTTTCTTTTTTCTTTTTTTTTTTCTGGTTAGCCAACCATCTTGTCTCTGCTGGTGTCCGCCTGGTGTTCTGCCACCACTGTCACTCGCCCCCCTTCCTCCTTCACCACCTCCTCCTCTGTGCCCACCGCCGCTCTGGACTCCTGTAATGGATGACGGGGCAGATCCGGGTGGCCCACAGTGCCTCTGAAAGAGGGGGGCCACTCACATCGGGGCCCATTGCAGCGGAGAACAAGTGCAGCCCCCCTGTAGAGTAGCTGGTGGAGAGCCATTTGATTTGTCCTCCACTTTTCTCCCTGTTCTCTCCACCCCTCAGCTGCCTGCAAGTGTGTGGTCTCTCTTCGATCCTGGACGTTCGATGGCCCTCGTCTCTCGAACCGATGAATGCGAATTCCCCCAAAATGTGACGCAGAAAAAGGCCAGCGATAAAAGGCCTGCGTGGAGGACGCGGGTCGGTCAAAGTCCTCTTCACTAAAGGGGCCGATTCACTGCTATTCTCCCCCATTCAGCGGCGGGTGGAGGGGATCTAAGCAGGTGAATGCCGAGACGCTTTAGGCAGATGTTGCCGTGCACAAAAGGATTCGATGGGCCTCAACGAGGCTTTTCAAGTATTTACAGAACATTTACATTTACATTTCAGACATTAGTCTGATCCTCTTATCCAGATCAGACTCCATTGAGTGCAGGAGGAGAATGAGCTTAAATTCCTCGATCAGCGACATTACAAGCTAACAGTAGCAGGGGGTCGAGCTGTGCAGCGCCATGTCAGGGCTCCCGAGGCTCCGGAGAAGTGAGAGAGGAAGAAAAAAGAGCAGAAAGAGACACAGATATGTTGGTTTTCTTACAAAAATGTGAACGACGGGAAGAACAAGTGGATTTCACACTGATTTAATGGATGTTTTGGCCACTTAGGGTGTGAAAACAGACCAAAGAACAGACTCTAACAGATGCTTATTTACACAAGAAGATGATCATCTGTTTGACGTCGCATTGTGTCCATGAAGTAGAGTTCAGTTTTCACTCTCCTTCCAGTGAACGTTCAGCTTTCTTCACCAGCTCGTCTCGACCTGTGTCACATCTGCTGTTGTCAGAACTGGTTTGAAAGCTGCTGCTTGTGGAAATATTGAGTTTGAATCAAACAGTAAATGTTTAAAATACTCGTTACCTGAATGGAGTTCAAAGTAATCAGAGCTGTGCTGTGCTGAGACATATTTGCATGACTTACCAGGCAGTCAGACTTCCTCGCTCACTGGCCTCCATGCCAGCTCCTGTCTCCAGTCTGAGCAGACGTGTCATTTTACAGCTCTTGGTGTCTGCAAACAGCCTTGATTAGTGATAATTATCATCTCCTCCATCAACAACATCATGACACGTCACAGCATCACACAAAATCCTCACTTCAGTTCAATATTCTCACGTCATTCAAATTGCATTTTAGCGTCCTTCCCGCCACCAACAGAAAGAAATGCAAATTCATCTTTTCGTTGACTTTGTAAAGTAAACTACACCCAGGTGATTTGCTTTGCACTTGGTCTGCAGTTTGCTGATTTCAACGTCCAGTTTGTGACTGTTGTGATGAACATCACAGTGATTTGGTTTTAAACGTAGAGAAAGTGGAAAGTTTGATTTTAGCAGATGATGGTCTAAACTTCAACCTGCCAGTAAAAGGGGCTGAAAAGCAGCTTCTGCAGGCTTCACCTCGATCAAAAAGGTTAGATGGAGCGTTTCAGGTGTGTCAGTTCTGAAGGTAAACACCTGCAGAGGTCAGCTGTCAGTTTGACCTGCAGTTTCCAACTCGTACAGCTCAGAGCAGATGTTTCCCCCCAGAGACCAACAGCTCTGCTCAGGTCGTGTTGACACACCTGAGTTGTTGAACACAGATTAGAAGAATTCCCCCCACGAGGCATGTGGAAGCTGTGAAAGGTTAATCCTGTCGGTCTGTGAAGTGGCAGACGATTACAGCAGTTACATCTAAGTGGAAGCAGATGAGGAAGGTTTCACGTCGTTGCTGAAAACAGCTGAAACTGATTTTGGGATGAAACTGAATCTGATGACTGTCAGACGTGCTGTTAGACCCTCAGGTCAACTAAGATCAAATCATTTGGTAATTAAATCATTTAACTGATCGTCACACAACATGTAGAAATCTTAGATGCTGGTTAAATATTCATACAGTTTCGCTGAGGCTGGTTGAAGAGTGAAGTCGAGGTCTTTAAGATCTAAACGGTTCATCATCTGGAGCACAATGTGATTAAGAAATGTCATGAATATCTTCTGCTAGACGTCAGAGGTGTAAATCACAAGTGTCATCACGATACGTATCGATTCCATTCAACTGGAATCTGATATCGCATTGAAAAGCAACTAAAATATGATTTGACAGATTCATTTCTGAACTCTTCAGTGGAAATATTATTTTATCAGTGGTTCCAGATGTTTAATGGAAAACAGTCTGTTGTGTTTAATAAAAACAAAGCTTTGTTTAGAAAGATCAACTCTACTGGATCTAGATCGATGTATCGTTACACCACGACTACAGAGTTTCACTACACAGGTGGTAAAAGTGGTGTGAAGTCTGATGAATGTCCTCAAGTGAACACCTGAGTGCTGTGGAAGGTAAAAAACATATTGTTTCATACAACAATCCCTTTTTCCTAGGATTCAGAATTGATCCACAAACATCAAAATCAATCTTCTAAATGTTGATTAATGGCGTGATGTTGATGGTAGTTCAGCTCCTGGAAGTTACTTTCTAGTTCGTCTTCAAAATAAGGGCGGGGTGCGATCAGTGACTGAATACAAACGAATGAATGGACATTTGCTGGTCATCGTGTTGCTGTGATGTTGCTTGAATCAGATGTAGAACGTTCGTTAGCTCTCGTCTTTGTTTTGGCCCAAATAAAAAAAAAAACCCTCCTGCGAGTCCGTCTGTGCCGGCAGCAGATGGATGTTTCCACGTCTCTTCGTGTTACCGTCCGGTTGACTGGTACTGTAGCTCAGAGTGGGTGTACTGGGAGGACTGGAGGTGGGATGGGAGGCAGCTGGCGGTGGAGGTGAACAGCGGGAGGTCATCGCTAAAAGGCTCCGACAGATCTGCTGCATCTGGAGCGCCAGGAGCCGATTGAGACGAGATATTTTTAGGGACAAAGTACAGTAACAGTTCACCTCAATACCAGACTCCATGTTTTCAAGGTGAAGAGTGAAATATATATTCAACATTATCTGGAGCTTCATCCACACAATCACTCACGTGAACCTAAATGTTTGATATTTGAAGTGAAACGATCCCACATCATCTGTGTTTGCTGTCTCAGATCGCTGAGTTATAACTTTACTCACACAACACTCGCTCGTCTTGAATTGATTTTAAGATTATTTAAATCTGTGCTTCAGTTTGACTCTTAAACTCTTTAAGTGTTTGAACTTCACTTTTTTAAAAAGCTAAACTACGTATGACACAACAATAATGTTTTCCCATGAATTTAATTTAGATAAGTTCAAACAAAAATAAAAATCCAAGCGTACAACGTCGAGATATCGTCAGCGACCATCGTTTCCTTCGGCCTTCACCTACAAACTATCAAACACAATAATCTCATAATGAAATGGATAAAATGTGTTTCACGCTCGGAGAACAATGAAGATTAAACCGCCGCCCTCGCTGGTTTACTTGACTAAAACGCAGCAGAAGTGTGTCAAGGTTAGCGGAGGACAAAGTGTAGAATCCATAATTTCCTCTGCGTCGCCCCCCCGCCGCTCGTTTCAATTAGGTCATTCCTCAAAATAGTCGTTTGTCCCCCCGAGGCGCCGACACAAAGTGTCTGCCTGCTAATGAGCTGCTGATCGCGCTGATGATGTTCGCCGGCTCGGATTCACGCAGGTGAAAAAAGCAATTAGTGTTCGGCTGCTCCTGCTGCGACCTGTCACGCTGACATCATCTGGAGGCGGGGCCTCCTGCTGAGAGACAGGTGAAGGGCTGTCAGGACACTTTAAATGGACCAGACTCGGTCCGATCAACAGAATCCATGTTGGTGTAGTTGGTCGGGGCGATGTGGGTATTTATTTATTATTTATTGATCATTTTTAAATACTCGATGAAGCAATGTTGGATTCCGCCTCTTTATTTTGAATAGATCCACTTTATCAAGCAGCACAGGTGATCATTTACATTTTGTTGATCTCTCGCTCTGCTGTTAACAAGTTGTTCTTGTGCTTTTCTCTCACGGTTACACAGTTGATACACAGTTTGTTTCTGCAGCTTCATGTGAACGTTTTCCACAGATTGATCGGTTATCTTGACTGAAATAGGCTGAAAACACGTAGCGTTAAACACCATTTCAAAATGTAGCTCGTTTGCTGTCGTCCTGGTCATTTCAAGGTCAAGACTGAACTGATTTTAATTTGGAGTCAGCTGAATTCTTCCACTTCATCTGACTTCTGACTTCTTTGTGTCACTCTTCCTCTCTCTTTGTGTGTAGTTTGCTGTCACCTCATTTTCCTAAAGTGCTGCACAATAAAACAAAGAAAACATTGTTATATTATTATTTCCGTGCAAGTTGCAGAGACCTGACAGTCGCTGCAGTTCAAGTCTGAGGCGGATGATTGTGTGGACTGAATGTGAGTATCAGAGAGGATGAAGGTCTCAGGCGGAGCGTGTTGGTTCCTCTCTGCCCTGCTGCTGATGTGTGAAACGCTTCACGTTGACAGTGAAGGCCACACACAGAGAGCAAGGCATGCTGGGAAGGACAGAGCTCAGAGCGGTGATGCTCAGCTGAGCCCGACTGCGTCCCGCCGGAGCGTGAACACACCGAACACACTCCGCAGACTGTTGTCGCTCTCTCAGTCCGTCTGCAGTGACGAGGAACGTGGTTCAGACACGATGTCGGCTGTACCGGCTGTGACTTTTATGATTAGCTGCTGGTGGTAACGTCGGCCTCATCTCTGCATAAGAGGGATGTTATGACGAAACATTTAAAAATGTATTAGCACTCTGGATTACGCTCCTCCACGTCTTCACACTTTCTTTTGCAGATATTCTGTAAAATTCTGTGAAATTTATGCTGAATTGGGATGGAAACATGGCTACAGAAGTTTGATAGCATTTTTTTATTCGGGTGAGGAAAACTTCACATATTGAGAAGGAAAAAAAAAACATTTAACAGGGAAAGAAAAGATGGAAGAAACCTCAGGAGGAGCCACAGCAGAGGATCCCTCTCCCAAGACGGGCAGATGAAAAAAAAAATCACAGTTCACAAGTTGCAGTGACAGAATATCTGATACAGATAATTACATGATATATGTAAAGTGTGTGGATCCAGGAAGCGACTGAGCAGGTCGAGCCACCGTGAGTTTAGAGAAGACACACAAGATAATCAGCAGTAAAACAGAGACGATCAGACTGAAGAAGCAACAGATATTACAGAAATACAGATACAAGGAGAAGAGAGGCAGCAGGAGCCAGGAGAGGAAGGTGGTCCCAGGGGAGGAGGAGGAGGAGGAGGAGGAGGAGGAGAGAAGACAGTGAGAGAGCGACACAGCTTGCAGCTTCATGGGACAGAAAACAAAAAAACACGTTATAGTAATTCAGTTTTAGAACAAACAGAACAAACAATTTTAATGTTTTTTAATGACAAGAAAACTGTTCTACAAACAGTTCACTTAGTTTTCATGTTTTATTTTGTAATTTTATACACTTTTTTATGCATAAAGTCACAAAAATTAAAAGCAATAATCAAGCTCAAAGTAAGAAATACTGCAGTCACAATGTGACGAACTTGAATCTCTTCCGATCTGCATCATGTGTTTTTTTAGATTAAAATCATCCACAACCACCAAACACCATCATAAGTTATTTATAGCGCGGGTAAAAGAGGCTTCGCTTTAAAATTCGAGCCTCGACCGGTCAGTATCTGAGGATTTGTTCAGTGTTTACTGACTGTTTTCCCCAGTTGGCAGCTCAGAAATCCTACATGACCTGAATGCCTCATCGGCTCTCAGAAGAACTGCATAAATAATGTTTGAGCGAGACGCGAGTTCCTCCAGACATCATCAGGAGCATCAGGCCCGTCTGAAGCTGGCGCTGACGGGAAAACCCGTCAAAAGTTTATAATAAAAAGTACGAGGCCACACACACACACACACACACACACACACACACACACTTCCTCTCTCATTGTCTTTCCTGTGGGATACAGCGTTGGCACTCTCGCTCGTCCTTTCAGCTCCGGTGTTTAATTAAGTCGTTTTCTGTTAGAGAAGCTTTCCTCTGGGCCTCTGACAAACTGTTTCGTCACCGTGTGTACGATCAGATTAGAAACACGTCTGCTGGAACCGAAGCAGCGCCGCTTGGAACAGACGCTTCCAACATGAGGAAATCTGGGTGAAGAAGGAAACTCGCTGCCCCTTTTTCACTGCTGATCAGGTATTCAGGACGGAAACCTGCAGAAACTCCATCGGAAACCAGTTTGGACACAGAGATTGTTATCAGGAGCGGAGTGAAGAATGTCTTCTGTACAGGACAGGCACCTCTTTCATGCGTCTTCCCTGCCGTGTTAAAAAGAGCCGTTCAGCAAATCAGTCAGCAACATCTGTAGCCGAACATTTTCCGCTGGGTTGCACTGAAGCAACAAGTTATTTCAGTGTGTTACTGTGCAAAGTGTGCGTCTTCTGATCCTTTGGTTGGGAACACTTTTTGTCTGTTTGTTGTTGTGTTTTAACACTTACATGTACAATCATGGTTGCTCATGATTCTGTAACTACCACCAGACCAGACTGTGTTCCACTGATGTCGCTGATGCTCAGTAGACACGTACCAGTGATGTTCTGGCTGGTTTTAATCATCAATACTGTATAAAGAGAGAACCAGCTCCCGACACACAAGCAGCCCAGTTGGATGAAGCGAGGGCTATCATGTTCGACACCGCGCTGCCGTCCAGACGGCGTGAATGAGTGAGCTTGTGTCCACAAGCTGAGCGATTGTGTAACCGCTCAGTTTCCCTCCGACAGCAACGACTGTGCAGCCAGTGTGACGAGCTGCTGTCGTTACAACAAGTTTCACATTTTGGAAACTCCAGGTTGAGAGTTGTAGCGTGAGCTGTGGAGGAGCTGGAAGGTGGATGTTGGACACCTGTTCCCCTTGATCACCAGCTGTTTGTCTGTTATATGGAAGTTAAAGCCAACAGTGTTAAATGTGCTTCTTCTTCTTCTTCTTCTTCTTCTTCTTCTTCTTCTTCTTCTTCTTCTTCTTCCTCCTCTCTCACCCACTGCTCTGCTCTCTGATTGATGCCAACATGAGCTGCATGCTTCATTCATTTAGTGCTTTTTGATGTAATAAATCTTTATTTACGTTCTGCTCTGTAGCGGCTCAGACGCAGACCCGAGCCTCGAGCTGACAGCGAAGGTTTAAAATAAATAAAATGTCAGCCGTACTTTTCTCAGGTTGCCTTTAAATCTTCCTCTTCCTGTAAACAAGTCGCTCTGAGTGGGAGCTCTTTATCTAAACAGCCCGGCTGCTGTCTGAGTGTTCAGAGCCACCGGCTGTGGAGGTGACGGCCGGCAGACGGACAGAGAGACAGACAGAGAGACGGACAGAGAGACGGACAGAGAGACGGACAGAGGCTGGTAACCTGTGGACAGCCATCAGGTACCCAGCAGACATTTAGAAGCTGTACAGCTGTGGCTGGATTTTCTGCGTCAGCGATGAGAGCTGCTGTAAATACAACAAAGCTGAGGCATCTGCAGTCGTCCACAGTTGTTTACATGAAGTCCGGACCTGAATGTTTGTCTGATGAGCTTCCAAAAGCTGACGGAGAGCTGAGTTTCTGTCAGACTGAACTGATGAAGGTCCAGTCAGTGAAACATTACCCAGAAGTCTTCAGCCCATGTTGACTCAGGTGACGTCACCTGAGGACATCCGTCAGACTTCACGCAGCTCCGTCTGCTGTGACTATGTTGTGGTTAGATTGAGCCACATAAACCAGGTTTTGGCTTAAAACCCATATTTTGGTCGGCTGTGTGATGTTTTGACTCTCCGGCAAAAATATCTGTTTTTGTTTTCCACAACCACGGTTTCATTAAAAACATGGGTTTTGTTGCCACTAAAAAAGACTTAAGATGTCTCGACCTTCCATCGAATATGTCCCGTATCTGTCACCACAAACACGGCTGGAGACTTCCTGTAAAGATATCGGTGCTTTTGTTACCACCAACACAGCTGAAAGTTTTGTCAAAAAAGTTTGTCCAGGGTCTCGTTAGAAACACTGGTTCTGTCTCCACCGTGTGACAAGTGCAGCTACAATTGTGGTGACTGAAAGTTGATCTATTTGCTGGGAAGTGGAGACGTCGCAAGCCTTGTTTACAAGACCTCGGGACATCTAACAGGACCAATAAGATGGACGCAGCTGCACCGACAGATATGGACTCACAGAATTCATGACTCCACGGCGTCAGCTGAAAACAACGTCAACAACACAGATATGAAAGTCTGGAGAGAAAAACCTGCTCGTGTTCAGCCCAGAGAGGCTGCTGATGGAAACTGTGCACGCTCAGATCCATTATTCATCCGCCCTCCCCCGAGACGGATCATTTGTTTCTGACCACAGATACAGGTCACACATGAGTGCATCAAAACACACACACACACACAGACACACACACCACACACACACACACACACACAATGCTGTCAGGGAGCTGTTGGCTCTTATCGCAGCTCAGTGCCGTGGTGCTGGTGTTGGAGGATGTGGACCAGAGACGCTGCAGTTAAAAGTTAAAGTTGTGACCAGACACACACACACACACACACACACATGCACGCATGCACGCACGCACACACACACACATGCAGGAGAAATTCTGGATTTCTTTACTGTGATGTAGATTATTACATTTTAGAGTATTCGTTCTGTAAGATTGCAGCCACGGTCATCGACTGCAGATGTCTAAACTCGGATCATGTTGTTGTTCTGAGTTTCAGGTTGGAGGTGAAAACTTCCTGACTTCCCGTCTCGAGACGTCTCAACATCCCGTTAGAAAGATAAAGTTTATGTTGCCACAAACACAGCTGGACGTGTCTCGACTCATTTGCGGTCAAACACTGAGAACATCTCAGTGATGTGCAAATCTTTCCACGTCTCTGTCGAGCGACTTCATGAAGATGATTTGCTTGCAGACCTCGCTCATATTTTCAGCTCCTGCCGTCTGTTTTCTTGCCTTCATTCCTGGCGTGCTCATGTGGAATCATCCTCTCAGCAGCTCTGCCTCTTTCATGCTCGCTCCTCCTTTTAGGGCTGATGGACTCTGCCGGTAGATAATCCTCAGCTTTTTGTTCTTTGCCATTTATAGTTAAAAGAGAAAGATGAGAGCAGCTGATCGATGGAGAGAACTTCAGCCCCGCTGCTTCTGTTCAGCTGATGAGTTTAGTTTTCTCCCCTGTGTTAACGCTCCCAGCAGCAATTTGGAGGGATTTCTTTTTATTTTTTTTTAGGTAGAGCCGACATTTCATTTGTGTAATGCCTGCAGCGCTGTGACGAGGCGCTTTGATTTCCTGCTGGTGGTCTTGTAGTGGAGTTTCAGCTGTGTGTAAATGTAGCAGCAGCACTTTGATGAATCACTCTGCTGTCTGAGCCTTAAACGCTGTTTTGCCACCAGGCGAAGCCGGTTTGGACGTGTTGCTGCACGGGAACTAAAATACTTTCACACCGGGACTCGGTGCTACAGACACGGCCGTTCACAAGCAGTTTGGAGAAGTGTGGCGAGGCTGCGTGAGCTAGTTGTCTTAGCAGAGTGTGACACTGACGAGCTGTGTTCGGATAGTTCGGGTCTTGTATCAGGTACTTATCAGTGTGTTACCTGCAGCGACCTGCACGCTGCGCCGGCAGGAAGCAGAGTGTTGTACCGCTGTAAACCGAACCAGAGTCAAGAACTATAAAAACCACAAGAATGAAAATCTGTTTAAGTGTTTGCTGATGTTTTCGATGTTTTTGGTGTTTTATGTTGCCGTCAGAAAGCATTCGTCACTGGAACTACATCCCCTCAACCGCACAACGTCTGTGTTCCTACACACAGCAACTCATACAAAACCTGAACTATCACTTTGAGATTAATTTAGGAAGGAAAACAGATTTAGAAAAAGAGGGTTTGACTCTAAAACCATTTGTTTTGTGAAGCTGACTGATGATGTTTCCCACAGACCTGACATTAGGGAGTGTTTCCCCTCGGAGTGGCTGACAGGAAGTGTCAGACTAAAGGCACTATATGTCTCAGGATATCCGTCTTCTGAGATAGTGCACGACGTGTATGAGGTGTGATCTGTCGGGTTCTCAGACACGAAGATGCCTCAGCTCTTTGTTTACTGCTGGGAAGAGATTTAAACCTGTTAACCTCACAGTTCTCCTCCATCAGAAGATGACAGGACGTTTTGTGACCAGCAACCAACTTTGATAAAACACCGTCGTGTAGCCGGACTTGTACAGAAGCTTTAGTGGACCTGATGTGACAGCAGAGGTTTTCTCTCTCTCTCTCTCTCCGCCTGCTGACAGATCAGACCTCTGAAGTGTAAAACAGTCCAGCTGTTCTCCGGCCTTAGAGGCTTCCAGGGTGTGTTTCTGCCCTGAGCTCCGACTGGCAGGCAGAATATAAATCACTGACCTGAACTTATCCTAAAAGCTTTACGATCTGCAGGATAACTGTGGCCTGGCAGCGCTGCTCGTAAGGCTCAACTCAGGCGACGTCTGCTGCCTCATGAGGCTCACGCTGTTTTGAGAACATTGATATCGAACATTTTGTGACACGCCTGCAAACTACAGAACCTCCTCAGTGGTTCAGGTTTGAGGATATGGTGGACCAAAGTTTCCGGTTTGGGTCACTTGTTGTTTGAAGGCTCTCCCAACCTGAAACTGATTTTTAGGCTGGAAAAACAACTTTCCTCTAAACCACAGATATCAGTTTCTTAGATTAAAGAGTTGAATGATTTATCATCAGTAAGCAGGAAGTTTCTCAGCCTTTGTGAAATAAACCAGTGGCTGCCTGGAAGGAAGGAAATCAGCTGACGAAATTAATTAATTGGGGGAAATGAGCGATTAAAGAGCTACAACCGACCAAACCACACCGGCATGGAGCCACCAGGATGCTCCTTAAAGAAATAAAAGCACAGACTGTCCACGGATTAACCTGCCGTCCCCTTCCAGTCTGAGCGCTCGGTATTACAGAAACCACCCCCACCCCCTCCGCAGACCCTCGTCCTCCTGGCATCAGGGATTCGGGTGGATGTGGGTGGAAGGGGGGGGGTCGTCACACATTCTGGCGTGGGCACCAGTTCTCACCCCCACAGCCTGTGGACGTCCTGGCTCTCCCAGGACTCGGCTAATCCTCTTATTCAGCGTCCGGCTGGAGGCTGCGGGGCTCCCACAGACCGGAGCGCCGAGCCGGCCACTCTCCGCTGAATAAACACACTGACACAGTTGTGGTCTTTTTCTCTCCGTACAGACGCTGAGCAAGAGTTCTTCCATACAATCTATTCTACTCATTCACTCTGTTCCAGTAGGACATAAGCATGAAACCCCCCCCTCCTCGCTTTCTGTCCTCAACCTGAATCACATCCCCCTCTTCTTCCTCCTCCTCCTCCTCCTCCTCCTCCGGCTCAGTCACCCTCCCGTCTTCACTTCCTCCTCTCCGTTCGTCTTAAAATCAGCTTTTCTCTCATCGGCTCTTCTCGCTACTTCAACAAAAACCTTTTCTGTCCTGAATGTTCACTGTATTCGTCCAACAACTCTGGATGGTCACAGAAACAGTCGGAGGAAGTTTCAGCTCTCAGTAGCGATAAACAGCAGCCGAGTGGAGCAGCGTTACATCATGTGACACAAAGGTTCCTGATCCTCAGACCACATCGTATTTTCTCTCTAACGACTCCATCAACAAGCTATACAGAATTAGATTTTGAGATCATAAACAACCATTTACGTCCAGCAAACAAGCAACAGATGTACAGGACCTTCGTACAGACACAGCAGGTCGGTTAGCTTTAGGAAAACATCGTTGAAGTATTTAACCTCACAAACGACCTCTGAAAAATGTCGATCAGTGCTTCCTAAATCCCAAGATAACGTCCTCAAATGTGTTGTTTTCTGTCCACAGCCTGAAGATATTCAATTAACTGTCACAGAAGTGGAATGAAAACCAGAAAATATTCTGGAAACAGATCATTTTGATTATACTTATATTTTCTGGTTCTTTCCTTCTCTTTGACTGTAAACTGATTGTTGTTGGGTTGTGGAGAAAACAAGAGGACGTTTGAGGACGTCGTCTTGGGCTTCAGGAAACAAAGATTGACATTTGTAAGGAAATAGTCGACATATTAATCAATCATTGATCAGTGAGTTGTTTGCTCTGAACTCTGTCGGCCTCCCTTTGTGCAGCCGTAACGTTTCCGGTCAGACACGAGGACTCTGACAGACTCAGCAGCTGTTTTCTTTGTAGCGAGTGACACAAAAAGGTTTCCAGCCCAACTCATGTGTCACGACGCCGGTGTGGTCTGTAACTGAAACCTGCAGCGTCTGATGAGTACATGTAGGACGAGTCGTCTTTGTCCTGCAGCACAGAGCCGATCAGACGGGTCGGACTGAGTCACCGAGGTCTGATTACATCGGAGCCTCGGGGCTGCATTTAACCGATTTACAACAATGACTTCAAAACTGAAATGGGATTAAGATTGAGATGTTCTCAACATGTCTGACCCATGTCTGCAAAAAAACACAAAAACTACTGAACGTATTTCAACTCGTATGGAGGATGAGTCTCAGCCCAGGACAGACCCAGTTAACCTGTGGAGTGGATCCAAGTAAAAGCGACGGATCCAGAATTAGTTTTCTCAATTTTTGCTTGTATACTCTTCTGTGTATTAGCGTGTCGTACGTCCCACGTATAAGATACTGGAGGCTTAAATTTCCCTCAGGATCCGAGGAGCTAAACCGAGTCATCAGATGAATTCAGCCCTTAAATGTTCGACTGATGTCAGGTCCAAACCGGTCCCTGGTCTCGTCTTCGTGCAGTTCAGCAGATTAAAAAGTTACCTGGAGCGTTCAGATCGCTGCACATCAGATCGCAAAGCAGTGACACGCGACACGAGGTGGACGGCAGCCAGAGAGCGCCGAGGAGAGAGAGATCGCTCAGACGGTGATGTTGTTTTGGACTGACGGAGGGAAAGAGGCCAAAAGTACACCACACACACACACACACACACACACACACACACACACACACACACACACACACACACACTGTAATGGACCCGTGTTGATGTACTGTTCAGGGAGCGGACAGGTGTTTCGTGTTTCGTGTGAGCTCCTGTTTACACTCTCTGGTTGCCATTTCCACCTGAACAGAGACAGAGCTTCCTGTCTGTCCTGACCCACCTGACTCCTCCCAGGTCACACAGGAAGTAACAGGAGGAGGAGGAGGAGGAGGAGGAGGAGGAGGAGCAGCTGACTCTTCTCCTTTACGTCCACAAGCTTCTTGAACCTTTAAGTGCATCTGTGTCTAACAACACGTCCTCGCTTCACTGTGGAGGAAATGAAAGCTGCTTCTTGTTACTTGAACTTGTCACCTCTGACCGTTTTAAACTCGAGGTCGCGACCTCGCCACCATCTGCGTGTTGGAGGTCAGTGGTTAAGTGAAAGCGGCAGCGCGAATCACAGCAGCAGAACGAGGCGTCAAGAGAAGCGACGTCGCTCCTTCACGCCGGCCGGGTCGTTTCTTTATCGCTGCTCTCTGAAGGAGACGAGCCGGCAGGAGCTGTAACGCAGCAGGAATGTGTTGCAGTAAATCACGTGCAGTCTCTATGTATGGTCATGCAATGATTCATGGGAAAGTGGCAGGGAGCGAGTTTCTGCCCGGTCAGAAGGTTTAGTTCCACTTTGGCGCTCTGTCAGTCTTTTATCCCTCAAGACCTGAAGTTTGAGGTCTTCCCTGCTGGATTTAGATCACGTTAACACATTTAGATGTAAGGATTAAACTTTCTGCATCACTGTGTGACGTTTCGCTTCAGAACAAGACAAGTTTTATTCTCTCAAAGGTAAAAAACTGAGGCTGCGGATTGTTTCCCTGAGCTGAGTCTGACAGGCAGATCCTCAGCCTCCGAGTCACAGACGAAGACCGACAGAGCAACAGAGACTTACAGATGTGCAGCAGACGTTGAGTCAGTAAAAGTACAAATACATCAATGTAAAAATCCTCCTGATTCTCCTGAATCCTCCTCCTGCGTTACATGAGAACTTTGCATCCTGTATGAACGTCTTCACGCTGAAGGTGCGTCGACGTCTTCTCTCTGCAGACCGTCAAACACGTAATCCTGGATTAGACCGCTATCATCCGGAGCTCAGAGGGAATGAACGCCGCACAGCAGGAGAGCTCATCTCCTAATTTACTGCAGACTAATACTGAACCGATCACAAACAGGTCGGGACGGGAAATTTAATTTGGAGAAGGAGGCACTAAAAACACTCTTTTTCTGTTTTCAGTTTGTAACGCTGGAGACGGTTTTGTTCCAATGTGGACATGAAGGATTCGAACAAACACACATGTTGGGTTTGTCTTTGCAGTCCATGTGGACGAAAGTCAAACATGTTCAAAGTTCAAAGTCAGTCAGACAGGTTTGTTTGAATTTAACTGACTGGAAGATTAAACTGTAATGTGACCGAACATCCAGATCTCGTGAGAGCAGAGACGGACCTCCTGATCCGCCCGTCTGATGGGTTCAGTATTTATTTGTTGACGACAGAATCGGTTGTGATCTGTGCTCATGTTTACTTTCACCCAGAGGCGGTGAAAGTCCACATGTTCTGTCGTCAAGTAGAAGTTCTGATCCAGCTTGTTTCCTCCAGTACAGTAACAGAGTTCAGGCTCTGACATGGACTCAGAGTATCAGAGTAAAAAGTCTCCCTCTGAAGGACATTTGTGCTCAAAGCTAACTGAAGCTCACGTCATATTAATAGAATTCAAAGACTATTAAAGGTAGAATCAGTAGGATTTTGTCCCAGCTGTTCCTGAACGCACCACAAAGACAGTTGATTGTTGAGTCTCATTCCCAGGACGTCAAATAGACACATGTTGGGTTGGTAAAGCGTCCCGAGCAGCAACAAAGAGAGAAAATCAGAAACTCTCTGCAGATACGAGACACTAACACGCCTTTTCTCCACATTCCAGCCTCCCTCTCTGTCTGTTTACGTCTTCTTACGTCTTTGTCTCGGCTGAAATCAGTCTGGTGATGTGGGGAAGGCGGCGTGCGATGACCTCTGAATGCATCAAACTAAAGTAACGAGCCAGTTTTGAGAACGTGAGGTGGAGAAAGTTCAGATGTTTGTGAACGACCTGAGAAGTGAGCAGCGTTCACCGCCGCTGTGATCTGACGCCTGATCGTAGCTGCAGTTCAGCTTCTTTTCAATAAATTCCCAACATTGTTTCTCAGTTGTGTGACTGGCTGTGAACACACACACACACACACACACACACCTCATCACGTCACTTCATTTCCTCTGTGTGTCATGTGACCTCCTGCTCTTTGTCACTCGGCCGGCGCTCTGTTATGGTAATGAGGTGTTGTTCCCTCACGGCTCTACTTCATTAATGTGACAGATGCCTGGACAGCCGCCGGGGTTAATGATGTCACCTCCTGACATCTCGCCACGCTGGGTCTCATTAGATACATGACTGAGAGTCTGAGTGAGTCCGAGTTAATCAGAGAGGTCCAGAAGAACGGAGCGAGATCAGGAGGGATGTTGTTGATGAAGTGCATTAAGCTTCATTAGATGCAGGAAAATGGCCGTACTGTCCACAGCTTCAGCCGAATCTGGGAAAACAAGGTGGAGCCCACGTGTTGTTATTTGTCACTACACCTGTCTCTCTCTGCGGGGACACCCTGGTGACTTATGGGTGTTATTTTCGAGGTATTACCATCACCGAGCATTGTCCATACTGTCCTCATGGTGTCCCCTGTGAGGACGACAGCCTGAGTCTCTCTCCTGGTGTGTGAGAGTCACAGTTAAGTGCGTGTTATTAGAGGAAGTTCAGTTATTTGAGTCGGCCATAAAGCTCAGGCTGCAGAGGAAGAGTCACTGAAGCGATACGTGTTGCGTTCGCTGCCACAGAGGAGGAATAAAGGGTCTTTTCTTTAACATTACTTCAGTATCTTCCTTCATTTCTCACTGCAGAATCTTAAAAGTTAGTCAGCAGCTTCAAGCACAGCTGAAGTCAAATACAAGAGCCTACAAACTGAAGTCTCCAGGCTGCTGCTCTGCAAGAGTAAATGTTAAGCTAAATATGTTTATGGAAAGTTAAAACTTTGGGTTTCTTTATGTTGTAACTGTACGTTTCATCAGTTTTTTTTCCTTCTTCTCCGGCTGGATTAAGGCACTAAAAACACAGTCAGGGTTCAGAAAACATCACGTTTTAGCAATGAAACGGCTTGAAGGAGTGAAGAGAAATGATCCTGACTGGCAGTTCAGCAGAGGATGAAAATCCTTTGAGTCTGTTGTAGTTTTCATGATTTCACCCTGTTAGTGCAGCTTCTCCTCACTTGTTTTCATATGAAACGGTGCAGAACATTACGGCTTCCACTCGGCCAGACATGGGCTGAGGTGTGTAGTCTCAATATCATTAACACCAACCAGCGTGGACACGTTGTAGGGAGAGTTTGTGCTGTCGGCAGTAACACCAGAGCAAAGTGTGGAGGTGTAAAAATTAGGGACGAGGTGAAGAAGTCTTTACTGAAGCTGCTGGAAGCAGCTGAGACTTTAAACCATGAAGCTTTTTACACAAAGCAAACCAAATACTAACAACATGACAGAAGAAGTGAGTCACTGATCCTGCGCAGCGTTGTGTTGTGTTGTGTTGTGTTGTGTTGTGTTGTGTTGTGTTGTGTTGCTTCAGTGCTGCAGCCTGCGGCTGTTTTCAGCTGCTCGGTGGGTGAAAATATGTGTTGTTGGTTTTTTTGTTGTTTTTTCCTGGCAGCTGTTCAGTGGAACCTCAGCAGTGACTCGGTGTCAGACAAGAAATCAAATGAAATCGAAACAGTTATAACACATCAACAGTCGAGCTATGAAATCTATTGAAGTCCAACCAGCGAATAAATCTGTCAGGTCAGGTGATTAAAAGGACGACTGTTCATTGTTGAATAAACAAGACAAGACAACAAGTAGTCAAGAATTTGTGGTAGACAGCGTTTGACAAAGTCGATAATGTTTCTCCAAACACAACAAGTCTCGTGTAGCGTTTGTCTCTGAAGTACGACACAGTTTAGAGACAAAAGCAGACGGGCTGGTACAACGATGCAGCGACAAACAGACACTTTTTTACAAGGAAAGAAACGACTGAATGTTTTGTGTTTAATGCCGAATTAAGAAGAAGGCACTGATGATTCTGAATCTGTTGTAGCCGTTTCACAAAGTTTCTCCTCACGCAGCAAATCTTAAAATTGTGTGTTTTGTTAAAAGAGTCTGGTGTGTTCACAAACATCTGCAGCTGATATTGATCTTCTTCTTCTTCTTCTTTGCTTTCTTGTTGTTGTTGTTCTTCTTCTCCTTCTTCTTCTTCTTCTTCTTCTTCCTAAAAGGACTCCGCAGATGAATTAGTTCAGCCTTCATTAATTCTCCTTGTTCGTTCTCTAACAGTCTTGTCCGTCTCTCTTGTCTTGCAGCTGAGGGATATGCATACAGGAATCAGCGCAAGTTCTCAGAAGACATCGACTGGTCGTACGCAGGTGAGTGTCACAGCAGCCGCCGCTCGTCAGGAACATGAAGTGAACATATCTGGTGTGGAGTGGAAGGAAGTGTTGATGTGGAGCAAAGGTACGATCGTCTTTTTCCTCCTCGGAGGACGAGCTGCAACAGCACAGACTGATCGTATTCCTGCTCCCAGAAGATGAACTCTCTGACCCCCTCATGACCTCATTACCTCAGACTAAATGTGACTTTTTTGAGAGTGAGAGCAGACGAATCATCAGGAGGTCATTTCTTGTTTTATGCTGCGGCTGTGAAGAGATTTTGAATGGTATTAACAGGTTCAGGTCAGTAAAGGTGTGCTGGACTTCTTCTGCAGAGTCAGAAAGGTAGAAATCATGTTGCACTAAACAGAACAGAATATGATTAATTCTCTGATGAAATATTTGTCAAATAATTCTCTTTAGTTCTTTGTTATAATCGTTGTGTTTTGCTGTCTTGTTCTTATTGTACAGACATCTAGTTGCTCTTTTATCTGTAAGTGACAAACGTGAAAAGGACAAATACACAGACTCAGTTTGATCTGGTTTGAAGTCGCGGATCAGGAGAAGATGCCGTCCTTCTCTGCAGAATCACATGAGTCCAATTTCACCCACTTTAGTCTCATTTTAAGGATTTGCATGTGAATATAAACACACACACACACACACACACACACACACACACACACACACACACACACACACACACACACACAGTGTGTTTGATCTTCATCAGAGGAAGTGTTTTCTCTGCAGAGAGCTCGACAGATTTAATAACAAAAAAAGGTCATTTCTCCTCTGATCAGATTAATATCACAGGACGAGTTGTAACAACTGCTGGTGGTTTGTAGACTTTGATATTTTATTTGAAGCAGCTTGTAAACACACAGACTGTCAGATGTTCTTCTTCTGATGTCGTCAGTGAGGAGGACAGACGACCTTCAGGGTCCTCTGCCTCTGCTGCTGCCTCACTTTTAAAGCAGAAATGTCAAACGTTTGTTGGTTTCGGCTTCATAAATGAGAGAATTTGCTGCTTTTCGTTGTCATTTATGGCCGAAGATGAAGAGTTGTTTTATAGTTTTATAGAGTAAAAGAAGGAAGTGAAGGAACCAGACGGTCCTGCAGAGCTCTGACCTCATCCAGGTGTCCAAAGGCACCGAAAATGTCGTGTTTAAAATGATGAACAGGACGTCTAGTTTATTTCCATCAACAGCATCATACAGATGAATGTATATGTTTGTGTTGGACGGACATCAAGTGGAAACTTTACAGCGACTTAAGAGGGAAGTGAAGGTAAATATTTAGAGCTCAACAGGTGAATTACATTTATGATCCTTGTTAAAAGTACAATAAAGAAGAAAGCCATCAAGTTAAGAGAGAGGCTTCGTATTTAAACGTTTCAGGACAAATCTCTTTTTATTCCCTCTGAAGTCAGTTTCATCCACATTATAAGATAAAAACAGGTGAAGCGTCGTCTTTGAGTCTCTCACTGACCTCTGTTATAAACATTGTCGTCAGAAGTCGTGAGCGGCGAGGAGAAATACAGTACCATCAGAACCACTGATCTGCTCAGTGGACACAGTGAAGAAACACACAGGAAGAAAACAGGTGTACTTTTTATATATTTAAGGGTCAGACTGGCCTTTAGGCTTTGAAAACGTTGAGTACTTGAGTAGAAGTAAAGATGTCGTGCTGAAACATTACTTTGGTAACAGTGAAGTCGACCACTCGAGGAGGACTGAAGTCAAAGTTTTTGTTTTTGAACGTTATAAAAGTTATAAAATGAACGTAGTGGAGGACAAAGTACAATATTTACTTTCAAATTGTCGCAAAGAGGAAGTAATTATGTCTCTGAACTGAGTACTGTACTTCAGTAAATGTACTCAGTTACATTCCATCAGTCAGTGGAGTGTTTTTAAAATGCTTTTCTTGATTTAGATATTTTTATTCTGTCTTTATTTTTTACTTTCTGTGTTTGAATTCACTCATTCTGTCCTTCTGTAGCTGTGTGTGTGTGTGTGTGTGTTTATGTGTGTGTGTGCTCCATCCATTGACATGCTAATATCCGTCTGACCTGGTTGAGCTCTTTGTGCTCTGGAGGGGAAAAAAAAAAAAGCTCTGACAGCCAATCAGAGCTCCGACAGGGAGTCACGTGACCGCCGGCGTACCTGCTCATAAACACAACAGCTGGCTGAAACAACACTGCAACACATAATTAGCAGGAAAAATAGAGAATTACCCGCCAACATCTGTAGGATAACGGAGACGGTTCGTTACGCTGAACATCTGGGTGGTTTTTTGTTTTCGGACGAGAAGATTCTGGATGTTTTTATTCAGATATTCACTCTTGGCATTCTTAAAAACCTGATTTTTAAGTAATCTATCATCGTAAACAGAACCGAATGATACGTAACAATCAAAGTAGAGACATTACAGGAAGCTGGGGGATGATTATTGTCCTCTCAGCGGCTGTCGACGCAGCTCTCGTCATCTCTACCTGGATTCAATGCTTCTAATCACAACCTGTAATTTAGACATCAAGCCTTTATTGTGACGTGATGATATAAAGGTTTGTACTCGTTGACGTCTGGATGGAAACAGGTTCTAATGAGCAGATGATAATAATGATTATAATGATGATGATGCCGGGGCCACTCCTGACAGCTTGCAGCACCGTGGATGTTTTTATGGCTCTGTTCAGTTTCAGGGTCAGTGAAGTCGATACTGACTGAATATTTTATACACAGGCTGTTTTAAAGGAACAGTTCACCCAGAAATGTAAAGTCAGTCTTTAAAAAAAACAGCTCACTTGTTTTTTTAAAACCTTAGACAATGACAGAAAAAATACATAAAGTGGCTCCGTACATCTCTAACAGCAAAATCCAAGTCTGCAGATGTGAAGAGATGTTATTTATTATTGTTATTTACGCCGTTAACTTCTGGTTATGATTATACTTTTAACTTAGCGGCGACAGTGAAGATTTCATCTTAAAAAAGGGTGTGAATAGCTGTTTTTCTGGACTTCTGGAGTCTTTGATTATATGGATTATGGATTTATTTGATTGTTTTTCCGTTTTAAATCAAGTCTCCAGCTGCTTCAGTTGTTTAGCAGTGATTTCTTGGTGAACTTGGTCAGCAGTGGAGGAAGTTATCAGCTTTACTTAAAGGCAAAAAAGTACACAAGTTTTACCAGAGCTCACTATGCAGAACAGTTCCTTGCTGAATGCTCTTCGAGGTCCTGAGAGTTGATATATATTGTATATATGCAGTTGAAGTGAATCAACCCGGCGGATGGCAGCTCTTCAGTCTCGTCTCCAGTCGGTCTGAGAGTGAGGACAGTAACTCTGAGCAGATGTGAACAGATCAGCATGTCGTCCTGTAACTACAGGAGTGTTTCTGGTCAGACGTCACATGCTGCTCAGATTATATCTGGTAATAAAAAGAGCCTGAGGTTGTAGATCAGTCTGACATGAACACGAGCTGCTGGATTAAATCTGTTTGGGCTGCAGCTGACACACACTGAGTGAACCGCTGCAGGAGGATCATTCGTCTTCCTGCGCTGCAACACTTTCCTCTCTGTATTTATGCCGTCCGTCATGTCGGCCTGCAGCGTGTTAGAAACCTGAAGGTTGTTGGCTGCAGGCTGTATGTGACAAAAGTCTGCCGGAGCTCTGAAAAATGTTGGACTGTGACCTTTATGAAAGCTTGTAAGAGTGAAAAATGTGAGCTGATATTAACGTTAAAGCCAGAGCGCAGCAGCAGCACAACAGCTGGAGGTTATTAGCTCGTTAGCTCGTAGCTAGCGCTCCCAGAGCAGCACACCTGTGAGCAATCGTTGAGTATAATTAGACAGAGAGAGAAGTCTGCACTTCATCAGTCGAAACGTAGGAACGATGTCACCCGCAGCTGTACGGAGGAATAAAGCACGTTAATATCCTTCGTATCATTTCACAGGTTCAGTTTGATTAAAGTTCAGCTCAGCTCACGTCTGGGCAGAAAGACGTCTTTAAAAGTCATGTTTGTTCAACTCACTTCAGTTTCTCTCGTCCTGTTTGAGTTTTACTGTTTCATCGTGTGCACTGTCAGGAGGACTTTCCTGTGATGCTGCTTCATAATAAAGCTTTGAAATTATTGAATAATTATTGTGATGAAGTTAAAAGAAATGAAACGTGTTTGTAGCTGAATTAGCGCAGCCTCTTTGTTAGCGGTGATGGCACTATGGTCATTTTTTGTTTCGCTCTCCTGTAAAGTTGGTCTGATTGCACTTACACTCTTCTGGTTCTCATTCATGTGATCGATGTGGTTTTTTTCCTCCACGCTGGTGGAAATAATGCACATAAATACAGCCGACCTGACAACTTGACAGCTGTGTGAGTGGAGGGGTTGTGAGAGTTTTGCGACCTATAAACAAAGTCAAAAGTCACAGAAGGTTTACAGAATGAGAAGTTAAACACACCTGTAGGCGAATCAAACATGATGAGATGCTGTTTCACCTCAGTCCTCCGATGGAGATGGTCTGACTTCCTGTGGAAAAATATCTGGATTTGTTTGCCATGAAGATGGCTGGAAATGTGAGCAGCTCTCCTTAAAAAGCAACAAGTTCTGACACGACAACACGGAGGGAAACGTCTCCAGGTGTCCTTCCAAAGATCCAGTGATTTGACTCGTGGTCGGCTGTTTGGCAGCCATGTTGGCTCCTCTTCATGTCTGACCGCGACAGGTGGATATTCATGTGAACATGATGTGCCACGTTTGGTACAGATGTCAACCTTGGATGTATCTGTTGCTGCTAACATTATATCCAGGTGGGCTGAATGGAGACGACTTGAGTGTCAACTGTTGGCAAAACTCTTCTTGATGCATTCAGGTGCTTTCAGGAAGCTCCAGTGCAGTAGCAATAGTTAACATGTAGTCGTTAAAAGGAAGCTAACGCTAACATTCTTCTCCAACATTCGTTTTCTGTCTCTCCAGGAACATTAAACCAAAACAACTGGGCCAAGAAGTTTCCGTCCTGCAGCAACGCCAAGCAGTCTCCCATCAACATCGAGGAGAACCTGGCTCAGGTGAAGCTGCAGTACCAGAAGCTGAGGTTTGACGGCTGGGAGAGCCTCACAACCGACAGCACGACCATCAAGAACGATGGCAAGACGGGTGAGAACCAAAACCTGCCGGTGTGAAGAGCTGAGGGCTCCGTGGACTTCATCCACATCCTCCTGCTGTAACGGTTTCACTTCCAACTCAGCCACTTAGACGTTTATTTAGACCGCTAGAGTTTGTGGTTGATGAGTCGAAAAGGCTCTAGTGAGTTTTATTGAAATTTGTGTTTTACGCTAATAAATGGAGTCTGGTGCGTGTGGAGGCTGTGTTATTGTGGGAGGTTTCTGGCTAAACGAGTTTGTACTGTACTAGCTGGTGAACATAGCAGAGTGTTTAGCAGCTAAATGTTTCCCTCTGCAGAAAAAACAGATAAAGAGACTGAACACTGAACACTGAACACAAACACGACAACAACTCACAACTCAACTCTGACAGCAGCGGGTCGCTAACATGTTAGCCACGACTGCTTTACGTCTTCTTTAAGGCAGAATCTTGTGACTTGTTTCCTCACTACAAGGTTTCTTTGCTTTGGCTCTTATATCATCTGCCATATTTATTTCAGCTTTTTATTAATAGAACTTGTACATTGACCTCAGCAGGATTTATCCCTAGAAATTAATAAAGTGAATGTAAAATGAAAAATTGCTACAAAGCAAAGATGTATTATGTTTTTTGTGCAACGTTTCGGGCGTCCACAGATATTTCTAAAGCAGTTTTCTATCAACTACCAACCACAAAGGACAAAATGTGAATTTATTACTTAATTTGGTCCATAAAGGCGACGTGGCAGCAGATAGAAATGGTTTCGATCCAGTCAGCCTTCAGTTTTGTGCCCGGTGGCTTAAAATAGCACAGTGAAAGTGAAGTTAACAGGGAATCAAACACTGATCATAAGTCTGCAGACATTACAAGATTTTTAGTGAAAGTTAAATTAAAAATAACCATGAAGTTTAGATTTCTGACATTATTTAAGGCGTCTGAACCTTTTCTGAAGCAGTTTTTTTGTGTGAAGTCTTTACTGAAAACTGCCTCTTTCCTCAGCTCCTCTTCCCCCTTCGACCCCCTTTCCTTCCTGAAGCGTCGCCCTGCTGTTTTTCTAATGACGGTTTCTCCCAGATAGAAACAGACCGATAGGGCCTTTTCTCGTACAGTACAGCGGTGTCCTATTGTAAAGGATACTGTTACCAGTTTCTCATTTGACAGGATCGAGAGCCTTTTATATATTTCCTCTCTCTAAGTGGCGTGAAACACAATAACCTACAGTGTGCATTCAAGGTGATTGTTAAGTGAAATTGTAGACAAGAGGGATCCCGCCTCGCCTTCTCGGAAAGCTCCAAACAGACGAGTCCAGCGCTTCTTAGCAACGGGACTCTCAGCGAAATAAGAAGCACTCTGTTGTCGTTGTTGTTCGTCGGCCAGCTGCACCAAAGGCTTTTATAAATGGAGATGTTTGGTGGACAATCTGAGCACGATTCAGGGCCGACAGCACTTAAACCTGTTTTTATCAGCCCACAAATGGGCCCAGTGTAGGTTCAAGGCACAGGCTGCCATCCGTACACTCAGGAGAACACCCAGCCTCAAATGGAAAACTTCAGTGTGCAGTAACAAAAAAAAAAGGAGTTGACGGATCGGTTTGTGCCTTAATTCAGCTCAAACACACTGTTCAACAGCAATGAATCAGCGACGAGTCGAGTCAATATTTGTCCTCCCTGGAGGGGAAATGAGATTTTAGATGGAGTTTGAAACATAATAGAGGATAAGTCACACACACTGACAACAAAGACCACGTGAACCACACACAGATGAAAGAGGCGGACGGTCGGTTTGAGTGTTCAGCTGATCGATGTTTCTGCTGATTCTGTCGACACGTTCACGTGAAAAACGATCCCTTAATTCTGTGTTCGAGACGAGCAGCTGAGATGTACAGCAGAAGATGAAAGAGCTTCGTCAGACCATCAAAGAACGTTTCGATCCTCGAGGGGACCTTTTGTCGGGTCAAACAAAGAAGAAGATCCCTTTGTTGACTCGCTGTGACAATGCAGGTGTCAGCGGAGTTTCACATGCGCCCATCGTTTGATCCTCTGTACACTTATAATCCATCATTTCAGAGTGAGGTCAGACTGTGTTGGAGTCTTCAAAACTTCAGAAACAGATTCGAGTGTATGTCTCAGCCGCGTCTGTTTGTTGGTTTGTCAGCAGGATTACACAAAATCTCCTTAACAAATGTCCGTGAAACTTCGACAGAGGATGGGTCTTCTCGGCTTCGGTCGTTATTCCAATTTTTTTCTCCAAATTTGCCTAATTTTTTCAGGGATTCTGATGAAAACAACCAGGCATATTAAGGTGGCTGGAATCAAGTAAAAACAATGAAGCACATTTGGTGTCCTGCATCTGTTTCCTAACACCTGTGTCTTGTCTGTGCTCAGTGGCGGTTAATGTGGATGGAGAGTTTTATGTCAGCGGAGGAGGCCTCAGGTCAAAGTTCAAGGTTGGGCGCATCACCTTCCATTGGGGGCGCTGCAACGCCTCATCAGAGGGATCCGAACACAGTCTGGATGGAGTCAAATACCCTCTAGAGGTGAGACATCTCCCAATACGTAACGTATGTTGAGCTCAGGAACGTCGCACATGTCTAATGTTTACAAACCAGGTCCGTTCAGCCGGTTGTTCCGATGTGTTCTAAAGAGTTTTACACAGATATGAGTAAAAACATTTGGTTCTGTTGTGTATCGGGTCACTGAAAAAGTTACTGAGTGCTGAAAATAACAGACTGAACCATTTTTCTCTGTCGGATTAACTGTAAAAATGTAATATTTATCTGAAAGTATGTCTTGAGCTGCTGTGGTTCTGTGGTCAGATCAACAGGACACGTTCATGTGGCTGGAAATAAGATCTCATAATCTCCAGCTCAAGTTCAAGTGGAGCATCAAGTCCCACACTTCTGTTCTGTTGACTATGTGCCATGGCAGCCGTTTTGCCCTTTTAGTAACTTTCATGGATGAACAGTCGCAACAAAAAAACAGTAACATTTCTTTAATTTTGCCGTGAGTGATACAGAACGAACCGGGACAAAGATGGAGGAGACAACTGGGCTGAACACTACAGCTGGTCCACAGTAGCTTAACACACTTCTGTTTTCTCCCACAGATGCAGATCTACTGTTATGAGGCGCAACGCTTTGACTCTTTAGATGAAACCATCAAGGCCGGCGGCAGAATCACAGCACTCGCCGTCCTGTTTGAGGTGAGCATGCATGTGGAGACCAAAAGCAGAAAGAAGACCGAGCCATGAAATTCCTCATGCATGTGGTCTTTTAAGAGCCCTTTTATAAATACTTACATGATACATCCTACATATTTAGGGAGCATTTTCCCTCACAAGGGAGCAGCAAAACGAAACAGATGCTCCTTTGGTTTACTTCAGTTAGCTTTGGGCTAATGACTCAGATATCCCACATTCTGAGCATGATGTCTTGTAAGCTAACGGGGCTCTTGACGATAAACGTGATCTTATTCTTCTACATGACACAGATTTTTCAGTTAGAGTTGATGCTCAATTCCCAAAGTGTCTTGATTTGAAAAAGCTTTTCCGAAATCGAAAAAGTTTAAAATCACAGAATGACTTACGGGTGACTTTTTGCAGCAGATGAAAACTTTGCACTGAAGGAATGAATCAGAGTCCTGCAGTGTTATCACCAGAACGCTGTAGTGAAACCTCAGCAAGTGCACTTCTTGAATTGATTCATATGTTGGCGAAGGATCATTACTGAGCTCTTGTCTGCATTTCCAATTTCAATGCCAGGGTTCGTACTGAGCTTCATGTACTTTGTCTTCTTCTGTGCTCCGCTTTGCACATTTGTTTTGCCTCCGGCTGGTTTGGCATGTTCGAGCCGACAGAGGCCATGTTGGAACAAAAATCTGAAAAACGTCTGATGTTAAGCTGCAGGCGCTGTGTGTGTTTTGGGGCTGCAGGTTGGGTGTGGAGCAGGTTGGCATAACTAACACACAAAAGCAAGTAAATTCTGTTTTTGTGTTCTGCCAACCTGCTGGGTCGATCAAGCTGAGGGCGGTCTGGTGGCTGCAGTGTTGAAGGCCAGTGATAATCTTTGGTTTGAATCTGGCCAGAAAGTATTTTCCATTCTTTTCTCACTGTACCGTCTCTCCAGCGTTTGGTAATGTAAACTATTTAGAAAGAGTTGTACCCATTATTCCACTTGTGTTTAAGCAAACACTGACTGATGTCCCGAGACTTTTCTTCTCAATAATACATATGTAGCACTGATGGATTTCTCTGCTGATTTCCCGTCGGACCGGTTTAGCTGATGAACGCCCACATTCGTGTTTTTGGATCCGACATCAAAGTTTGTTGATGTTCTCATGAAGCTTTACCACCAGCCTGTTAGTGTCAGGCAATATTCAGGAATCCCAAAGAAACCACAGCACTTTTACTACAACCCAAATTAACACATACAGCTGCAGATTCCTGTAACCAGGTCTACTTACAGTACAGTTGCAGCTGCCAAAGTGCAAGATTTAAAGGTAACACTTCAAAGGCAGGTAAAGTTTTGCCACTGAGTGTATAAAAAATAGATTGCAGGTGAGCAGAAGCCCAAACAGTTAGTCAAAAGTGTAGATGAACAGTTCAAATAGTTAGTATAAGTAACAGAAACAGTTGAAGTTAGCTAAAAGTAATGACTTAATGTAATTTATACATAAACAGTTGACATTAAAACCCAAAGTGGTGGACAAAAAGTTAGAATAGTTTGTGAAAATAAAGACTAATGGATAAAAAGTTTAAATATTTAGCTTTAGGTCAGGCCCCAGTACTTTCTTTCTAGATTGAGCTCTTCAACTTAAAGTAATAAATACAGTTAAAATTATTGACCAATAAATTTTGTGCTTGTCCTTGTTAAGCATCAGTTTACAAAGTCTTTTTTTTAAGTTGTTTTTTAAAAAAAAAAAAAAAAATCTTGTTTGATTTCAAACAGGATCAAAATATTATTGTCTCTTCATTCACTAGCAAACAAAGTGTTTCTGAAATTAGGTCCTCCTCGGGCAAACTGAAAAAGGGGCGTGTCTTCGGGTCTTTATGCGTGACGCAGATGTTTTCTACCCGGAAGTTATTGTAAACAAATGTTGGAAAATGGCCGCGGCTCCTTTAAGAAACAGAGCGGTGTGTGATTGGTCGAGCGATAGCAAGCGAGGGAATGCCGGCGGTGCTCGGAGCGGACAGGTGGAGCAGGTGGAGCAGATAGATGGAGTCAGGTGGAGCAGGTAGATGGAGTCAGGTGGAGCAGGTAGATGGAGTCAGACGGAGCGGAGGGAAAGATTAACAGTGAAGTCATGCAGTGGCTGTTAATGTACAGTCCAGGCTAATATTCATGCTTTTGCGTGTCCATGCTAATATCGATGCTATCGCTAATACATGCTAACGGCAGTCAGGTCAGGATGGTACTCAAACTACCAACCACGCCCCAGTTTTGTGTTTGAGAAAGACCGCTGGGAAGAAACACTGTCTGGAGGGAGACTTTAATACATTTAACATTTGGTATAATAAGATAAAAATATTGGTCAGATGTACTAAAGAGTTAGATCGCTAAATGTAGGCTAATGGATAAACAATGAAGATAGTTAGCTAAAAGTAGGCTAACTGTTAAAAGCTAAAAGTAGTAGTAAAAAAGTAACAGGCTAATTAGCTTAAAGGAGGAGTGGAAATGAGTGAATGCATGTGTTATAAATGTATATCTTAAACAGTTGGGATTATATTAACGTTGTTTCTAACATAACAGTAGAAAAGTGTAAACAGCCATTTGTATGAAATGTTATATGATTAGTTTTAAGCTAGTTATATTGCATTAGACTTTTACATTTGTTCCTTATTTCTTGGCAGACACCTGGCAGCTCCTCTGCATATTTTTTCTTCATATTTAAAAAGAATTTAAAATACAGAAGTAAACATCGGTCTGCACATTAGTTTTTAATATTGCTTATTTAAACCTTGCACTGGACATGTTGTGGTAGTTGGTGTTCCCAGCGGTTGGACACAGAATTGGGAGAGTCAGGAGAGTTGACTGACAGGAGGATGGCTTTTAATTTGTTGTCAGAGCGAAAAGCAAAAGCAGCTGTTTGGCTATATGTCAGATTTAAAGTCACAATGCAGAACCTGATAACGTTGATGAGGGGAGAGGAGTTGAGCTGTTTTCCCTCTGAGAAGTTGGAGGTTGTGCAGCCAGTGTGCTCGATCTTGTCCAGTCCTCCCACCAACTGAATGAAACTCCTCCCGGAGATGTTAAAATAGATCTGCTGTCTGCAAGTGCTGAAAAATGACCACAGTTTTGCACTGTAGATGAACAGGTCACAGGTCGAGACCCCTGGTTTATTTGATTCTGTCATATATTTAAAATACAGTATTTGAAGATGGTGATTTTTGACCTCCTGATGTTGAGCCTGTTAAACTGTGGAGGAATTATTTCCATCTATAGATAATCGATCAGAGTCATTTATGCTGGTTTTCTCTTCACAGACGAGCATTGAAGACAACATCAACTACGCTGCCATCATAGACGGCATCAACAGCGTGAGCAGATTTGGTACGTCAGATTCTTCTTCCTTCTCTTCTCTTCTCTTGCCTCTTCATCTTCTGTTTTGCTTTTTTTAAAACTGTCTTGTCAACCGTCTAGGAAAGAGCGCCGAGGTTTCACCCTTCGCCCTGCGAGGTCTTCTGCCAAACTCCACGGAGAAATACTTCATCTACAATGGCTCCCTGACCACGCCGCCCTGCAGCGAGACTGTAGAGTGGATCGTCTTCAAGAACACGGCGGTCATCTCCGACGAACAGGTGATGATGTTCAGCATCTTAATGATTTGTTAATCTGCCTGGTAGTAAAAGTGAACAGGCGCAGAATGGTTATTACGACACAAGGTCATAGTTTGTTGGGTTGTTTACGCTCGATTCAAACGTCTTTCGAGACTGTTAAGTATTTTTGTTTGTAGTTTTTGCAAGGGGTCACTCGGTGTTCCTCCTTAATTATTTTCTTCCTTGATTTCTATGAAGGCTGAACTTGAAATAATGACTGAAAAGTGAGAATGTTTTGACTGAATGTTGGTATAATTCAGTCAGTCAGTCACAATCCTCACAATCTGGTTACTAATTAGGAAAGAATCCCAAACGATTGTGTGTGAATGCAGTGAAATTGGTAGGCAGAGGTGGAAAGTTACCTTTGGTTTGATCAGTTGTGTCACCTGACAGACAGATCTTTATTAATGTAGGATACTGATGCTGATTCTCACACTCATTATAAAAGTGTCCATTCCTTTGTGAATTGTTGTTGAAACTCAGTAATGTAATAAAGAAAAGTGGAACAGTTTCTCACGACATTAGCAGACGTGCTGTGTAATTCAGATGAAGTGGTGAACTGGTGAGCGTCTCTGGTGTGTAAGGCTGAAACCAGTGGCTAGCTACAGGGCAGAAACCATTTCTGCGTGGCCCTTTAAGAGTCAGACGTCAACTTCGTGCCTTTTGTCCAAGATGAAAAGACGAGTGACACAATTACAGAAATGTCCGTAAACAACCTTTTAGAAAACGTGCTCTAAGAACTGAAAGGAGGAATTATCATACCAGAGCTCAGGAAACACACAAGTGATGGGTGAGGCAGGCTGTCAACAGAGTGTGTGTGTGTGTGTGTGTGTGTGTGTGTGTGTGTGTGTGTGTGTGTGTGTGTGTGTGTGTGTAGACTGCCCTTAGGCTGCTAGTGATTGACAGCCATACAGAAGCAGTCAATACATCCAACAAATATTAGCTCACAAAAGATCTTTATGGTGTTTAAGCTGGAGCACATGGACACACACACACACACACACACTTAACCGCACACACATACTTGCACAAACATGTGAGGACACAAAAGGTTTCTCATGTGACGCCTGCTGAGGCTCAATCGTCATCTTCCACTGGACTCATTCACTCTTAACACGCTGCTGTCTGAAGGCTGGAGGCCTCTCACACACACACACACACACACACGCATACGTTTGGACAATAGATGGCTCCCCTTTATGTTTCAGATTTTATCTGTAGGTAAAAAAGCAAAGATAAGCTAAAAGTCCAGACATTTAATAAGAATGTGTTTATCAGAACTTTGTCTTCCTTCTTTTCTCTCACATTAATCATCTGACGACCCCTCAGATTGATCTGGTGAGTCTTTGGTAGGGGACGACTTGACTTTGCTAGTTGGCTGCTTATAAACTAGATCCCCAAGACCGGAGACAGCATTAAAAACACACATTGATGTATCAAACAATCTAGTTTAACAACTTACCAGCACTTTGTCAATAGAGGGGCCACAAGTCGGACTTGAACCCTGGACCGTGTCTGTACTTTCACTTTCAAAACTTTAATTGAGCTCATAATAGATGTGTGATTGTCAGTCGGTGGGTTACTGAACGCAGGACTTGTATAAGGTATTTTTACATTGTGTAAAGATAGAGTCCTAACCACTGCAGCTTGTTCATGGGCGGCTGCAGGCTTCCAGGATTCTCCAGCTCCTCTGTGACGTGTCTCAGCTGGTTGACATTCCAGCTCCTGTCGAGTTGCCAGGGCTAATAGTTTAAAGTCACGACTTTAACAACCGCAAATGGCCTTAATTGCCTCTCAGCTAGGCTGTGCTGCTGCGCTGAGTCTTTGTGAGTCAGGGTGTTGTGTAACCAAGGGGAAGTGACTCACCTGGACAGGTACGGAGGCAGCCAGCAGGACCGATCCAGCATGATTCACGGCTCCTTCACTTCCAGACCGCTCAGAGAGCCGCTGCTGTGTGTTGTGGATGATTTACTCTCTTTACTTTATTGTCGTCCTGAAGACTTTCAGAGTTTATTTTTATCAGATTCTTGTCTTCAGATTGTATCAACACGTTTGTGTTTTTAAAGTTTTCTTCCATGTGACACATTTTCAGAACTGCACAATTAAAACAATTTAAATAATCACTCTTTAGCTTGTCATTGTGAAAGTTTATAGAAGAAGATCAGTCAATTCAGTGAATGTACAGAAAATATTTCACTCATGTGTTGAATCGCAAAACATTTCTCCTGGAGACCCAATTAATCAAATCAATCAATCAAAAATAATCACTCACCTTCTCCACTCTGCTCTGTTTTTTATCATAAACTGAATGTTCTTTGAAAAAACAAGACATTCCTCAGACAAACTGTTTACTCGTTGGGTTGAATGATCTGAACTGCTGATATTGTGAGGTGATTGTGTTGTCGTGTCTCCTGTGTTGCAGCTGGAGATGTTCTGCGAGGTGATGACGATGCAGCAGGCCGGATACGTGATGCTGATGGACTACCTGCAGAACAACTACAGGGAGCAGCAGGAGCAGTTCATGGGTCAGGTGTTCTCCTCCTACACCGGCACCGAGGAGGTCCTCACACCAGGTACGTGTCCAAAATCGGCACATCAGCTGCTGCCGGACTCTCCACCACAATGTGTTGGTGGTTGAGTCTCAGCTTTTTATTCAGTGCCCGTCTTTATATTCGTTATTATTACAACATCTCACCCGTCTGGTTTGAGACCTCAGTGTGACCCCTTGTATGACGAATCCCATGTTAAAGCTAATTAAATACGGTCAGAGACAAGTGGATCAAGTGATGGGGAAAAAATGACAGAGAGATAAGAATAGAACTCCAGTGACCCAAATGTAATCTCAGTGACGATGACAGGAGGTCGACTTGGTCAACCATCGATTTTTCATGCCGCTCAGTGGTTTTATTCGATGACTGGTAATGAAGTCACATTGATCAGTGGTTTTTGGAAGGGCTTGTTCTGACATTAGCGGCCAGAGGATCATGACTGAGTGTTGGATTAGGTCCAGTAAATAAAATTCAATACACATTTTTGTGAGTTATCAGATTAAATGTGGAATATCCTTGATTTCTATAAATGAAAACAACAAAACATGAGCACAGATGTTCAAAAACCTCTGATCTAGCTTATTCTCATGGGAAATACCAGCTTCAATTTAATTTGCCAGCAACAGGAAATGGTATTGATTACTGATTTAGTTACATACTAGCTAGAAATAAATAAATAAAATAAAAAAAACAAAAGTAGAGGAGCATCAAGTAGAAGATATTGAGAAACTACAGTCATTTCGTCAAAAGTGCAGATGGGTGTTCGACCCGTTCTCACTCCTAACACGTCAAATTAAGCAGCTTTTTCGTGGCCACTGCTTCAGAATATAAAGCTGTAGGAACTGTTCGAGTGTTGTTTGTGGGTGTGCTGCTCGAACAGGGCTGGAGCAGCGCACATCAGGACATACCTGGGGTCGTTAGGTGGGTCAAACACACAACTTCCCTCCAAGAAACCTAAAAACAAAGGAGGGATCATTACGTCACTGAATCTTGTTTCAGTGCCAGCAGTTTTAAAGTCAATGGGAGCTGCCTTGTACAATTTCTGATGAAGAAAACCCTTCAGAGGGCAGATTAACACCTGATTTTTCACCTCTCCTCTGAGGTTCTCTTGGCTCACGCTGCCCTCTAGTGGTTGCAGCTGGACAGACACAGACGTCAGCTTCCTCTTCTCGAAACAGACTCTCTGTCACTGTGTTTCCTGGCTGGCGACCGCACGTCTCTGATTGCTTGAAAAAGTCAGTTTGCACATGTGTTGCTGCAGATTTTCACCACAGATTGTTTTCCATCGCAGCAGCTCTGAACGTTTTCACTTTGATCTGTCAAAGAGGATAAAGGTCCAGTCAGAGGTTAAAGCCAGTGAGAGGAGGAAGTGTGTCAGTGTTTGGGTAGATGGGGCCTCTTCCTGTTTATTGTCATCGATCCCCAACCTCTTTTAATCTGTGTTAATCCACAGAGTGTCTGTCATCTGCATTATCTCTCCTGCTCTAATCTCAACTCTGACCCAGAATCAGAGAGGACTCTGAAAAACACGGGAAGAAACAACTTCAAGAGTCCTTGATGTGATTTACATCTGTTTTTTTTATCTTAAATGATTTAGCTTGGAGATTCTGTATTCTGAATTTGTATTTCCATTAAGTAGCAGCCAGTCGTCCATGGGTCCACATAACATCATCATCATCATCATCATCGTCATCATCATGAGCCTTTAGCAAAGGACTTTTTTATCTGTGGGCTTCTCTACTGATGTTTTTGTGTAAAGCATCTGTAACTTAAGTTATTCTTCCCCTTCTGTCAGTGTGCAGTTCAGAGCCGGAGAACATCCAGGCGTCGCCACACAACCTCACCAGCCTGCTGGTGACGTGGGAGCGTCCTCGGGCGGTGTACGACGCCAGCATCGAGAAATACTCCGTCACCTACCGACTGGCCAACGTAGAAAGTGCTGCCCCCGTTGTGTACCTGACAGACGGAGACCAGGATGTGGTGAGAGAGAGTTAACAAGTTCATAATATCAGGAATGATTCACTGTCAGTGATGCTTCAAAGCTGATGTGATGTCTTCTCCCTCCACCAGGGGGCGATACTCGACGACCTGTTGGCCAACACCAGCTACACGGTCCAGGTGGTGGCGGTCTGCACCAACGGTCTGTACGGACGTGTGAGCGACCTGCTGACGGTCGTCATGCCCATCGACGACCCCGGTAAGAGCGACCGTGCCCGAGACCGAGCGTAGAGTTCGGCAGATGAACTGTACAGATATTTTTCATTCAGCTGCAATTTTATGTCACTTTTTTTTAATTAAGACTCAAATACCTTAAACTATTCCTTTGGCGTCTTAGAGCTGAGCAGTAAAACTTTTAAAAATGATAAAGAGTAGAGGAAGATTCACAGCTGTGGAAGCACATTGACGACAAGAAAAATTAAAAAATGAGGATGAAAGTAATGAGCTTTATAAAAGCTAAATAAAGATATGATATGGTAAACTTGTGACTTTAAGTCAAAATGATCAATCAAGATATTAGCTTTTTAGTTTTGTCTTAAATTGTCATAATTTTAATTGAACATCTCAAAGTTATATATTAGAAGTTTTACGTGGTTGCACTTAATTTATTTACATACGATTTAAGTCCAGATTTTGATTTAAAGTCTCAATATTGTGATTTAAAAAGGCAAACAGCTGACGTTTTTTATGCACTACACTCTTTTATTTCTTTCTTTATCTTAGAGCGGCTGCCATATTAAAGAGTAATAACCAAAGCTTTTAACTTAACACCTTAACTGACAATCTTTATGTCGTGAGAAATGAAGAATTGAATGTAAAGAGAAAAGTCTGACGGTGGATGTCAGTTTCATCGCTGTGCGTCCGTTAGAGCGGTCTGGTTTAGCCTAGCTTAGCACAAAGAATGGAAATGATGGGAAACTGCTAGCCTAGCTAATGCCGATAGTGGAAAAAATGGGTTTTTATGTCCGTATTTTTAATCACCAGCCACATTTCTGTTCTTGTAGAAGCACTTTCATCCTCCCACTCATCCTCCCTCTGAACTCTGAATGAGACAACAGACATTTCTTTTTGTTTTTCTTCCTCTGTAGCTCACTCTTCATCCTCCCTGTTTTCCACTCTGGGGTTTATATGTTGTGTTTTTTGAGGATTTAATCACACACACACACACACACACACACACACACACACACTTCTTCTGTTTTGAACTGTTTCAGAAGTCTGTCTGTGTACTTTTCAAACTTGCTCTCTCTATATATTTCTAAGATGAAAGAACATGCTTGGTGTGGGGGTCAAGGGGTCATTGTTGTGTCCCTCCGTGTCACGTGGGAAGACAAAGTCGCCATCTTTGTTTTGTTTTCATTGTGTGGCGTCTGTCCTTCTGCCTGTCACAGTAAGAGAAATGTTTGCATGTGTGCAGAAGCATTTTGTATAACATGGATTGGAATGATAATCATAGTAACTTTGTATTTTAACTGAACTTTATATTGAATAAACTAATATGTCTTGTTACAAAGAAAAACATCCCCTGCATCCTATTTCAGTGTCAGCTTGCATGAATGGGTGATGGTTTACTTTTTTATGTTTGTCAGCTGAGCATACGAAGTGTTGGTCCGTTTTATAAGAACAATGTTATGTTATATATTCTTTTTTCCCCCAATCAAATCCGTTTATCAGATCAGTTGTATTCTGTTTATCTGACTATGAAGAAAAACATGCAAATCTTTGTAGTTTTAAAGCCACTTTGTTTTTTAATCACCCAATAATTTAAGCTCAGAATTAAATGTTTTTCCTGTCATTCTTGATTCCATTCAGGATCCTCATGAAATATCACTTCCGTTGTTAATTAAAGTTCGTTTTTAGACACTTGCGCCCTTTTGCGTCAAACCCTGAGTCATCTCCCTCAAACCCAGTTCATTAAACTTGTAAAACCTCACCTCATGCTTCACAAACCAGTTTGATCTGGTCTCCGTGATGTGTGACTCAGACAGGTAAGAGCCACACCACCACCTGCCCCCCCTGACATGCCCGCTGTGTGCTGTGCGTCTGAGCTCGGTCAACATTTGTGGCATTTGCAATTTGCTAAAGTGAGTTTGTTTTATCCCTCTCAGCTGACAGACGGGTGGAGGTCGAACACCAAAACGTTCAGACAATCAGAGGAAAGCAGCTGAGAGTTGTCGGTTCAAATTAATTTTCTTGGCTCATCTGTTTTTTGTTTTTTTTACAAGACGGATGAAACAGAAAAATGATTAATTGCAAATGCTTTTTGTTCAGGGGTTTTCTGTGTTTGCTTGCGTCTTTTGGGGGAATCCATGCATGAACGTCCAAATGTGTCTGATGTGTTGCATGCAAAGTGTTTGTCAGTATCATAAAGCCAACATACTGCCTGAGGTGGTGTGTTCAACCTTTTCCTCTCTTCCATTTTTCATTTCACACACATTCAGATTTCAAGTTTTTTAGGTTTAATACAACAAAACGGATCAAAGTGTTTTCTAAAAACATCCAGAAACACAGCGTCGGTTTGCCTTTTCCTCTCTGTGATGTTCTCATGAAACTGTTTTCAAGTTGTTTTGCCCTTTGTCATGTTTCTGCTCTTTGGCATTAGTTTTTGAAGCAACATAAATACAACTGAAAAATAATCAAAGTAATCAGGAAATGAATAAACTTCTTGTTTTGTGTAACTAATGATGCAACCTGTGCCTTTTTTCTTTCTCCAGAAAATGCACTGGATCCAGATTCAGATGAATTTGACACTGAGGTAAGGAAACCTTCTACGATTCTTCGAACACGTCATACTAATTGTTGACTGCTGTAACCTTTTCTCACTCACAATACTTAAAACCCAGCAGCCTGGTCAGTGGTCCTATGCTTATGCATTAAGTCTGACACTGCAGGTACCCTGCTAGCATCAGACATTGGGAAGTAACAAAGTACAAACATTGCACTTTCTGCTCCTCACATTTTCAAAACAGGCTCATTACTTTAGTTGGATGCATTTGAGGGGATTTATGGATTACTTTTATTTGGTGTAATTACAAGCAGCCTTCAGCCTATCAGTGTTATTGATCTCTGTCAATTATCCTTTTTCTCACCAACAGGACTACTATAACCCCAATCTGTCTTGGAATGAACCAGTCCCAACGGAGGATTACGATCAGGCCTGGATTCCTACAACCTCTCCAAGGACCACGACCTCTGGATTACCTCTTTTACCTCTCCCTGGCATCAGGAGCACAACAACTGAATCTGTGCAGAGGAAAACTACCACAGATCCGGTTCTCTCGGCCAGATCCACCCACTCTGGTCAAGCTCATGGCCGTTCTGAAGAGACAGCACGCCACAGTACCTCCACACGTCCACCGGAGGTCGCCCTGTCACCAGAGACCAGAGGAAGTGCTGATTTTAGTGGCAATGCTCCTGTTTATTTCACAACAACACCAACAAGCCAGGGAGCCTTCACTTCCACCAGCGCCACTCCTTTACACTCCACTCCAAAGACAGATGGTGTACTCGAAGGCATCAGTCCCAAGGACTCCTCTGAAAAAACAAAAGGTGGTGTCAGTACAACCACTGCTACCTTCACCAGCGCAAAGACAAAAGGTGGTAAAAGTATTTCTTCATTCAGCACAACCACAACCACATCGAGGTCTCGTACTAGCGACTTGAGTAGCACAACGACATCATCATCCTTCATCCGGGCCAAGACAGACCGAGGCCTGGCGCGCCCCGTGAATGAAGACACCACTACTGATGTAGGTCTGTCTGCAGGAGGTCTTCCAGGGATCCAGGCTGAAGGTTCAACCACCACGGTTTCATCATCAACTGCAGCTGCTCCACGTAGGCCCACAAGTCCCAGCATGCCCAATTTTTCATCCACCACGGCCTCTGTTCGGTTGAGTGGTGTTCTCTTGCAGACCACACAGCCGCTGTCCAACGGTGAGCGCCCCTTTGTCCTCCCCTCCTCTTCCTCCTCCTCCTCTTCCTTCGCCTCCCCCCCTCTGTGTGACACTGCGGACCCCGGCGCCGCCCCCTCCACCTGCCTGCATGACCCTCCCTCCTCGTCTTGGCCTGTGTTGTCTGCCTCCGCATCGGACTCCCAGCATGCCGCTACTGCGCCGCTGTCTAGCAAAGACCCAGCTTCTCCTTCAACCCTCACGCTCCCCGCCTCCACCCTGCCTCACCTCCCTCACCCCTCAGTCCCTCTGTCTGGTCGGGAGACTAACCCTGTCTCCCCCGGTTTCGGGTTCAGTGATAATGAAAGCGATGGTGATTTGTTGTCTGGGTCTTCATCTTCATCGGTCTCCTCGAGTGACCCCTCACTGTTTAGCGATACCCCTCCTCTCCAAACGGTGCCGGATCCGTCTGGCACCACTGTCGCCGTCGAGCCGTCTGAATCCTCCTGGGATCCGTCCCTCTCAACAGTCTCTCTGTCTCTCAGCCCCACCCTCCAGCCTTCAGTCATCCTCTCTAGTGACTTCATCCTTTCCGGCACAACTCCGGGCTTATCCCGGTCATTCTCAGTCGGGTTTGAGGACTCAAGGTACGCCACAGGAAGCAAGTTAGAATCTTTTCTCCCTGAGGTCAGCGGTGATGGGTTTCCGTTAGCTAGTGACGTGGACCCCATGTGTGGCTGCTCTCTGGAGCCGTCTGCGTCCTCGTCCTGGTTGCATGCCTCTTCTCATGTACCCCTGCCGTCCTCAGCCTGGGACTCTGCTAGCTTAGAGCTGTACTCTAGCGTTGGCTTCCCTTCAGTCTCTGGTGGTGGTATTGACAGCCCTCTGCGCTCTCTGTCTGTAGCGGGTTCTGATGGTCTGTCTTTAGACCACAGTGCTATTTCTCCCTCATCATCCTCTTCACACTCCCACCTTCTCCAAGTCACCTATAGTGACCTACCCATTTCTGTTGCAGCCACAGCGTCTGGCGTCAGGGATCCCTGGTTCTCGCCATCAGACGGGAACTCCGCCCTACAAACCTCTCCCCTCCCTTCCTCACCCTCAGCTTCCCCCTTCACCCCCACCCCAGAGGGACAGGCATTAGACACTAGCAGCAGTGCCTCTGGCTCGGCCCTGTTCCCTGACTCCCAGGAAGGCGTAGATCAGGAATGGGACAGGGTTCAAACTTCGGCCTCTGGAGAGAACGCGTTCCCTTACTCACCCAAAATCACTAACACCAGCCCCCCGTCTACGACCTCTGCGTCAGGCCAAAACCCTGATGATGTGGACGAACACTCCTCTGCATTTTATTTTGAAAGTGAGAGTGGTAGTGCCGTCACCTCGGAGGTAGGAGACACAGCGACGCCGACCTTTCCTGCGGTAACTTCGGCTTCACCCTTGTCGCTGGGCGGGGAGGAGGAGAGCGGCTCAGGGCAAGGTGAAGGCCTGTACGACAACGAGACGTCCTCTGACTTCAGTATCCCCGAGCGCACTGAAAGGGAGTCGGAGGAAGAGGAACCAGTCGCAGGTAAAAAAGCCGTCCGAGGGGCAAAACAAATCTGCATTACACCTGCAAAATGCCAAGGGATCGGGAAGAGTTCTGGACATCATAACGATGACTAATCCACCATCTCAACAACAAAACTACATTTCATTTTTTTGTTTTTTCTCATTTTTTTTAATGAGAAAATCATGCATGCAAGGTGCAACGTCACCCAACAGGATCCAGTAACTTCGTTAAAAACGCGCCATCACTTCATCATCACTTTAAACTTACATTTTTAATATCGGTCACCCACCCATGTTCGAAACCACTTGTTCTCCTCAGGGTTGTTGTGAAGGGCTGGAACCAAACCCAGCAGGTGTTCTGAGAGTCTGGGAGGAACAACCTGGACCGGTTTTCTGAATTAATACATTATGATATGTGATACATTTATAATGACTCTCCAGTGGTATTAGCAATGGTCACCACCAAACAATATATAATGGAGGCAGGATATTTAACAGTTTATTAACCTTTGTCGTTAAACAATATAGTATGGCAAATACAGTTACAATACAAGAGGCACTTTTGAAAAATGTTATTGAATGTGAGAATACACATCATAAGAATCTATAAATCTATTGTACATTGTATATAGATAATCTGTTCCGATGAGAATGCTTTTTCCAAGTGCACCTCCACTGTTTTTTCATTAAGTCAAGGTCTCCTGATAACAACTGAAGCAAAATGCTCTTATTTCTTAGCTATAATAAAGTCAAGTTAAGTCAGTTTAATTTAGATAACCCAAAGTCACAACCACATTGCCTCAGTGGGATTTACAGTCAGCTTCCTCTGACTTTAGACCCCCGATTCAAGTGAGGACAAACTCCTGTGTAGCGCAACAACAAAAATACAGTTTAAAGACTGTAAACTAACAAGCCAACACAAGAATAGTGGATAAGAAAACAGTAAGTTCTCATTTCATGTTGAAAAATGATTAGGAAGAAGTGTGAACATATCTAACCCACCCTCTCTCCAAGAGGACAGACCACACAAGATAATTGGCAAAAAAAGATACAAATGTCTACAGATGTTGATTTTACAAAACTACACTCATAATGAGATTGTAAAACAGAAGCGATCAATGATCCTGACAGCGATCCGTAGTGCCCGAAATCCTTTTAAGTCACTGTAAGTTTGCTGATGATGGTATTTAAATTCATCCTCATTTTAATGCCAGATGTGGAGGTCTTCTCTGCTCAGATGTTTCCTGTAACGGCCACCAGAGTGCAGCAAAGCTCTCCAAAGCTTCAACTGGTTCCAACACCATCACACCCCATAGCTTTCTGTCTGTGACTGCACTGCTCTGTATACAGGCTCAAAACATACATCAGTTTATGTTGCATATAGATGGCCTTAAAGTTTTGAGTTTCCAGCGACAGAGCTCGTGAATGCTGCACACTGTCATTGGAGCACAATAAGCAGAGTATTTTTGAAAATGTGTGCAGCATTACAACATGAGAACATGAAACAAATGGAAAATAAAGGGAGTGACGGCAGAAATATAACTGCAGCAAGTTTCAAGTCTCCTGAAGTCTTCCATTTATCTGAATGAGTGAAGGGGGGATAAAGGTAGGCATAAGTTATATATTTTCTATATATGTGGTTTTTGGGTTGTATGAATTAAATTGACAAGACTTATTTCAGAAACAACAGAAGCTGAAGTCAGTCCCTGAGCTGATGGTATTATTTTGGCCAAAAACACAGATGTGGTTGTTGAAAATACGATCGTATCTTTCCTAACGGTGCATTTCCACATCTGCTGCTCGGACTGTCTGACAGCCAGACACAAAGAAATCCATCTTCATCCTTAAGTTAACAGCTTCATCGCTTGATTTAAAATCTTTTCAGTGGGGACTTAAAGTAGAATTATTTTTTTTCTTGTCCTTAATTCTCATCAGATCTTCTTTGAGTCACTTTGTTTCTTAAGTCACAACATCGAAACGAATAACCTCTTCCACCTCCTGTCCCGGCCTTTTTTTATTTCTTCTCCTCGCCCATTATCATCACCAGCGTGTGCAGAGTTTCTGAGAGGCAGACAAAGATCTGTTGGTTGGATGTGTGAGTGAATGGGTTTTCCTCTGAGGGTGCACAGAGTAGAAAGCGCACAACAGGCTCTCAGTGAACTAGTCAGCAGGGCAGACCCAGCCATTCACGGCTGAACTGAGTCAGATTGTGCCGAAGAGGTAAGTTATGACAAACAGCCTCCCAGTCAAGGTTTATCTATTGATAGGTGGCTTTTGTGTGCTGACATTTAATGTTTTGTACTTTTTATTGTCATGATCATTCCGTAGCAACTTTTAGATCCTCTGTGTACTTCTTTAATATACTTTTCTGAGTTGGTAGTATTCAGGGCTCAGTCCATTTTATATGCTTGGGATGAGCAAAGGTCCTAAAGGCTCATCAGGAGTCACAACCTCAACATTTGCTTGTACAGATACACAAAGATGACAATGTCGTGTAGAGAGAGGCAGAAAACCCAATGAGCTTATTTGAAGTGGTTAAGTAATCAAAGTGCTGTGTGAATGCCTGTTGCTGGAGGCTAACGGGAACAAACTCTGAGTGTTGGCCTTCCTTTGTTGTGGTGGGTTTTTGGTTAGGTGGTTCAGTTTCACCCCTCTCGCTCTCGACCTGCCTCCTTTGCCAGACAGTTTGAGGGAATGCCTCGTTTTAGTTTTTCAGCTTTCTCCCAAATAGTAAGTTTGTCCTTCAACTGCAGAAATCGGACCACAATGAGTCAGGCTTTTGGCTCGCCAGGCTTAGAAACCTAATCAACCTCAAAAGATCCAGTTTTAGTTTCCACTGAATCGTTCCTCACTTTTTCTTTAAATTCAGAGATTTTAAAATCATCAAATTCCTTTTGAGACATTTCTAGAATCTTCTTCAGATCATTGACTGGTTTGACAGATCATCAGCCTTCTTGATCTGCATGCAAGATTTCTAGCTTTTCCTCAGCTGTGTTGTTTGAAGCTTTGGCTGCATCCAAAAATGAAGATTCCTTGCGAACTTGAGGAAGGAACGCTTGGTGTGCAGACTTCATTGATTTAACTACCCACAATTAATTGCATTACGGACATGACCTTGAAAAGCTTACTGAAAAAACAAAACGAGTTCCTGAACGTGTAAAAGATTACTTTCATTCAAAACTTGAATCATGTCAACCCAGTTTCCAGAATATATAGTTCATTTCTGGATAAGAAAAGTTTGTTTCTTAGGTTGAAATTTGACGTTTCTTAAGGTTCAGTTTTCATTTTTCTCTTGTCACAACGCTTTGCTTATTCTCTGGTTAGATTTAGCTAGAGAAACCTGTTGGTTCGGCTTAAAATACATGTTTCAGTTGCCGCAATCATGGCTGAATTCCTGAAAAAAATATAAACAAACACAACTGAAATTTGTCCCAAGGTCATGTTTAAAACACCCAATTTTCTTGCTAAAATACAGCTGAGTTCATCTAAAAAAATATACATTTTTGTTGCCACAGACGTGGCTGGAATCTGCCCCGAGGTTTCCTCAAAAATTCCAGTGGTTTCGCACTAACAGAGGCTGAAACACAGACTCACACGGCGGTCGCTGGCTTCCTGTCAGCTCTAACGCCGCCTCCCGACATGACAGTCCGGTTATAAACGAGTCATGTGGAAATGATGTGGCACGTTTTAAAGAGACGTGTCAATATGGTGTAAAGCCTGTAACATGCAGAACTGCAGACATCTCATCCTGGTGACTGATCATGTAGGCCAGAAATAATAATCAACACATCATGATACAGAAATATATAGGAGTAGGTAAGGCTACAGAAGTAATCAAGATGTTTTTGTTGTAGTGCTTTGGGCAGTTTATCAAGTAAATAAATTGGATTTGGATCTTTTGTTCTGGGTCGTGTTCGATCTGACTGTGACCATGCGTGTAAATAAACCAACCTAAACTCAGGACTGAAATGTTGCCTGACCTTCAGCTTCAGAAATCTTCATCCATACGAGTGTTTATCAGATGATAAAGGAAGGATTCAGCGGCTCAGCAAGGCCGGGTTCAGCCGTCAGGTTTTCTTTTCCCATGATTCAAAGTCAAAGCTTTGCAGCTTGATTGACTCCGGTTTGATGAATGTGATGTCGTTTGATCTGTGATGGACTTTTGATTATGAGCCTGTGTGCGTTTCTGTGTTTCTTTCAAGTGGTGGAGCCAGCGGTTAGAATGTTTTTGATGTAGCGTTTGTGCCGTAGGTGGATGAATAGGAATCGCGGTACATCGCGTTTGGCCTGTGAATAGGTTTCACGTTTCTTTCTGAAGGAGTTATTTAACATCTGATAATGCCAGAGTTTTAGTTCTTCAGACAGTTCAAGGAGGTGAAGCTGCTCTGGAGGCAGGAATGAGCTCATTGGTTGAATGTAAACCTGAGTCACTTCAGGTCGTCGTGCAGCGTTGCATACGTTTCGGTGTGTGTTTGTCACATGTCGAGCTGATTGAACATGTTATCTACGTTTGTAAGGCAGAAAAAGTGAGTTTCAGCAACGTGGCCTGATGCTATGAATGTTCATCCTTTTCCAAAGTCATCTAATGTCACAGTGTCTACACATGGTGCATTTATTCACATACTTCACTCTTTTAAAACTAATATTAATCTGTAAGGTCGTTTAGAAATCTCAATAGGTCTCTGATGGAGGGAGAATTAGACTCTAGACTCCAGATGACTTCTTTCTCTGCAGTATCTTTAACGTTATCCTTTCTGTTCTCTCTCCTCAGACGCCAGTAACAGCAGCCACGAGTCGAGAGTCGGCTCGATTAGGGAGCGAGAGAGGAAGGCCGTGGTTCCCCTGGCTGTCATCTCCACCCTCACCGTCTTCGGCCTGATCGTGCTCATCAGCATCCTCGTCTACTGGAGGTCAGTGCTGCTGCTGCTGGTGTATCTGAAGCTGCGTTTATGTGATTGTTTTGGACATGAGAGGGCAGAAGAGGTTCACGGCAGGCTGACAGAAACTCAGCCCTGATACATTACCCTCTTATAAATCTCCTCTGGTTTTACACGATCCAGCAGACACAGAGCATCACGGTCGTCGCATCGTTACGCAGTGAGATCTTTTAGCTCTTTGACCATTCTGCTGAGAGAATCAAATCCAGCTGAAACACACATACATGAGCATTAAATCAACATTACCACATGAGGAGGTGGAGGTGGAGGTGGCTGAGGCTGCAGACGATGTTGCTTCATTTGCAGTTTGGTCTCAATCGAAGAAAGGTACTTCAACAGGTACTACGACTTGTGTTGTGTTTGTTTATCTAAACATTAATAAGATCGAGGTTAACGTGACCATGAACATCAACAGTTCTGGTTCAATTCCAGCTCGTGACTTAAAGAACTGTGAGTCCAAAAGTAAAAAAATTCAGTCATTATCTCCTCTCCTCGTCGCTACATTTTCTCAAACAACCGACGCAGCAGAAGTAGAACTGAAGGAGCTTGTTTTGAAATTGTTACGAAACAACAGATACAGTTTAATAAATGCAGCTCATCTGATCCTATCCACGACTCTGGAAGCCCCCAAGATCCCAAATTGAGTTGAAAAAAATTACAGACATATTTAAGATGAAATCTTCAGTGTGGCAGCTCGACCTCGTGTTGCGGGTGGAAATAATATCAGGATATCGAGGTGGTGCGAGCTGGATTTTAAAACGAGTCCCCAGCTGCTTCACTTCACTCTTGTTTTACTGTGAAGCTCCAGAATTTCATCTTTGGCTGAGCGCTTTCTCTAAAAATCAGAAATTTTATACAAAAACAGAATTACTCCTGATCACACATCAAATTAGGAAGCTACCTTTTATCCCAGAAACGGTGGTAAACACAGTTTGTTGATTGAAAAGCAGAACATCAGGATTTAGAGGGAGGGGGGATCAATACGTCCGATTCATGTGGAAATAAAACATCTACAGATGCTACATGAACTGTAACTTTCTCCACGCTGCTGTACATAAAGATAGATGAGCACGATTGTAGTTCAAGGATGTTAGTGGGATTACTTTATACTGTCCAGAGTTTTCAAGGATATCTTTGTTTGTTTGTTTGATTTTGTCCTCTCCCTCGATTTAACGAGCACAATAGGTTAAGTTGTTTTCGGTGGTGGTCACAACAGCTCCTCTGCAGCCACAACCACGTCTGTGTTTCTTTGTCAGATTTCCAGCTTTAACCGACACATTTATGTTCAAAAGTGCGTGTTTGCATCGCGCAACTTTTCTGCTAGATTAATCTCACATTTGTGTATCAAAAAAAAAAAAAAATCCATCGAACATGAACGTAGCCGGCTGCAGCGCCTCCTCACTGAACTCTCAATCAATTTCTCCACCACAACAAGTTCTGCAGCAACATTCAGAAGCTTCCGTTACCTTTAGCTATTATTGATTTCCGTGCGTGTAGATGTGAATAAAACAGAATAATGATAATAATAATCACTGCTACCCTCCATCACCTGCCCTTCAACCCCATCATATATCATATAATCTGTGGAGGGGGAGTGAAAACTGAATCTCCTCGAACACGAGTTCAGTCTTGATCTTACATTGTGTCGAGTGTGTGTGTGTGTGTGTGTGTGTGTGTGTGTGTGTGTGTGTGTGTGTGTGTGTGTGTGTGTGTGTGTGTGCTCTCACCAGCAGCCCTTCATAAACAATACCTCCTCTGTCGTGCTGTTGACTGAATGAAGCCTCCATTTAACGGCAGTATTTTTTGGTTTCTTGACCTTGAGAGATGCTGTTTTTCATTTTTGATTGACACGTATGAAATATTGGATTCGGAGCAAACAAACGTGTGTTTGAGATTTTTTTTTTATTGATTTTTTAAAATGATTTTTATAAAAGTACTTTTTTTTTCGTGTTATTGTATGTAGGGCAAAAACCAAAAAGTTTCCTTTCTCCCTTTCTGAAAACATCTTGGACTTTACAGTAAGAAAAACCCTGCCGGCCACTCAGACCGTGAAATAACCAACTTCGGAAATCCAATCACGGACACGCTGTCAAATTCAGTGTAAACACTTTTAGTCGTATTTTTCACAGACTGTTGCTGCGGTGCTGGAGACTCAACATGTTATTCTTGTTTTGCGCTCTGCTTGTTGTTGTATCTCCAAGATTGAGCACCGCTAAGCTGGTAATAATCTGAGGAGCAGGGGGATTAATCCTCTGTGAAGGATGTACCTTGGCTGCAGCGCTGCGAGCGTCCACAGAGGGTCGGGGGATAGAAAAGGACATCCGCCTGATTATGTCAGACAGAAGGAATCGTGTCAGCGTCTTGTAGGGCGAGCGGCGGGAGGCCAAACTGCACTAATCCTGCTGGTGTTGTGTCCTTTTTCACTCCCTCCTGACAACACGGTGCTCATTTGGACACTGCTGCTGTGCATTTGAGGTCAAGCAGTTTGAAGGGATTTCAGTCGACTTTACAAGTTTACAACAAGCTGAGAGATGAACAGCAAATTAGCATGTAGCTGGATCCTTTCTAAAGGCATCCGAGCTGGTTTTTTTATAGTGGATAAATGCTTCTGGCTCAGTAAACAGATCAATGAATGAGATCAAACAAAGAAGCTTTAATAAAAGACGGAGATGTTAAGTTTTTAGATTTAACTGCTTCGAGACATCTCGCTCAGGTCGTTTGAATTTTTTCGCGAATAAACTTAATCGAGAGGATGAAGACGGTGAACGTGTTCACTGCTGAAAACAAAAAAAAAGTTGAAAATATTTGACTGAGTGTGTTTTGTTAATGAGCAGCAGCCGTTTTACCTATTTTAGTTTGAAGCGATGAAGGTGAGCCTCTTACATTCTGCATCAATAATCAGATTAAGTAGTTTCAGTCTAGTTTGATAAACAAGTAAAGAAACAGCAGCAGAATCAGAACTACGTGTTTTGACCGGTAAAGATGACGTCTCAAAACATCAAACACCATCTGTCAGAAGACATTACAGAGGGAAGACAGTGAGATACGGCTAAAAACAATGAGATAATCAATACATCGCAAGACAATCATATAATGATACATAACAATATCCTTCTACCTGAAGAATACAGAAGAACCCAACACTGATGCATGAAGAAATAAAGCCGTCGGGTTTCGCTTTTATTGCTGAAACACATGCAAATATAATCTTCCTTTGGTAAATAATATAGATTTTCTTATATTTGATAGAAAAGTACAAATGAAACAGTTGAATTTTATGTAAATTAACGTGTTGAAGATGCAGCTCTCTGTCGTCGAACAGACTCTCTGAGAGAATAACAGTTTCCTCCACAACACGTCGTCTATAATCTCCGAGCTCGACCCTTTTACTGTTTTTTTTGTCGGTGATAATCCCTGATGCCCATTTCTGGCTGAGACAACGCAGGTTCATCAGGGGCGATCTCATCCGTTTAAAAACTTGTCAAGGATTAACACAACATCTTTTTTCCTGTGTTCTTGGGAAGATTAACGTGTATTCTCCCAAAAATCTGGGCCAAACGCAGAGTCACATGAAAACAAAAGCATCTTCTGCCTTTCAGTGAATTCTGCAGTCTGTGACGCGGTCCAGGCTGAAGCTCACATCAGGCTTTTACTTTCAACGCCAAAACAAAACTCTCTTTTTTTATTTTCTGTTTAAGATTTCACACTCTTCTGCATAACACATTTTAAATTACCAACATATTTGTTTTTTGTTTTTTTTAGTGTGTGCTCATAATGATCTAAAAGTATTGTTTTCCCAAAATACAGATCATTTATTTCCTTTTATTTCTCCTTGGACTGGGCGATGTGTGTGATGTTTAGGGTTATTTTGGCAGATATTTTATATATTTACATTGTGGTATCACCTGAGTCTTCTCCTGGTTTTAAAGGCTGAACTTCAGTAAAGTGATGTGATTTTCTGAATTCACCAGACTGTCCTGCTTGTTCTCACACTTCTCTTTACCCACTTAGACTTTATATCCAACATGTATGAAGTTCTTGTGAGGACATTTCTGAATCCTGATGAAGCCTAAAAATATCGACCGTTCCAGATTTCTCTGAACAGTTTTTTTTTGTGTGTGTGTGTGTGTGTGTGTTTTGGCTTTTATTGAATTACAAACAGATCTTTTCATGTTCAGGGATTATTTTTCAATGAATATAAATCCTGATGTTCTCTCTCGCTCTCTGTTTTGTCCTCAGAACCTGTTTCCAGACGGCTCACTTCTACATCGACGACAGCTCATCACCCAGAGTCATCCCTGCACCGTCCACTGCTGCATTAACATCTGGTAACACACACACACACACACACACACACACACACACACACACACACACACACACAAACACTCCACACAATGTAAGATCAAGATTGAGCTCGTGTTCGAGGAGATTCGGTCTTTGCTCCCCTCCACAGATTATATGATAAATGATGGAGGTTGGCGGTGATTATTATTATTATTATTATTATTGTTATTATTCTGTTTTATTCACATCTACACACACAGAAATCAATAACAGCTAAAGGAAACGGAAGCTGCGAATGCTGCTGCAGAACTTGTTGAGGTTTTGAGGTGGAGAAACTAACGGAGGGTTGACTGAGGTGGAGCTGCAGCCGCCTACATTTGTGTTCGATGTATTTTTTTTATATACAATTGTGAGATTAATCTGCAGAAAAGTTGTGACACTGTGATTGTGAAAGTGGTGCGATGCAAACGGGCACTTTTAAACATAATTTTGTCAGGTTAGGATAAAAGCTGGAGACACAAAGAAACAGAGCAGCTGAAACCTCTGAAAACAACAATTTTCCCCGAGGCGCTTCACAGTCTGTACAATGTTCAACACTTTCTATCTTAAACATATTTCAGAGGAAGAAGAAAAGGAAAAGGAAACATCTAAAGGAGTAACACTTTCCCTTATATTAACCTTGAAGTGAGAACTGTAAGACCGAACACCTCAACAGTTCTTTGAAGTGTGAAGTGAACAAAATGTCTGACCTACAAAGGTCAGAAACCCTTCCAGCTGTTATGTGTAAATAATAGCATTTGTCCAAAACGTTCCTTGATTTCTAAAATATCTTAAATGTCTGAAAATGTCTTCACTTTCTAAATATCATCTTCTACACGTGTCGTCACTTCACTGCTGAACGTTCTCTTTAGTCTAGAAATGTTCTTTTTTTCCCAAAAAAGTTGGATATTTAATAAGAGATATCCTCTATTTCTGAAAATGCCTTCACTTTATTAATTTCACCTCGTCTTTAAAGATATTTCTTCACTCTCCAAAAAAAAAAAAAAGCTTGATTTAAAAAGTGCCCTGGGAGCCGACACAGAGGATCACATCCATCAATACTCAGAGACACAAATACACTCAGCTGACCAGAGTACCTCGTCTTCCACTGAAGCTGCTGCTGCTTCTTCTCTGTTCATTATTATTTCATTTTTACTTCCAGACAAAGAAACAGCTTTTCCAGTGAAGGAGTTTGTCAAACACGTAGCCGAGCTTCACGATACCGGCGGCTTCCAACGAGGGTTTGAGGTACAAAGACAGCCGGAACTAAAATACTGAATATGTTTACAGATGATATCTGAGCTGTGGTGTGTGTGTGTGTGTGCGTGTGTGCGTGCGTGTGTGTGTGTTGTTGTTGTCTGCATGCTGCACGATGAGTTGTGATGATGCTGCTGACTGCAACATTGTGTGATTATTTAAGATTCTCTGATTCTAATTCGGACGGATTCATTGTGAATAAAAACAACAGTGATAATAAATTTAACTCACGTTAAAGTAAATAGTCGGCGGGTGAATGTTGCAGTCCTGGTTCGTGTTTCTGTGAGGAGCCATTCATTCATTCAGCAGTGATTCAGGTGTCTTTTACCTGTCGATTAGCAGCAGAACAAACTGTCGACAGGCTTCAGACCTCAAAGGCAACATGACATCAGTCACTTGATGAATCGAAGCTCTGTTTTATTCTCAAAGTGCCACTGAAGGAAAAATCAACACAAAGCCAACGAGGCTGCAGAGGAACTGTGTGTTTGAATCTGATCGCTTGTAAAAACCCCGGCTGCTCAAGAAAGACTTAAAATCTTGTCTTCAGCCAGTGTCAGAAAAGATGAGAAAAGACTTCATAAATCCTTCATGAAATTCTGGTGCCAGAGAATCTTTCAAAAATACAGAATTAAAAGGGAAAAAACTTTCGAGCAGATATAAAAAAAAAAATTTTAATTTAAAGAAATATTGCACCAAGTAGAATCGTATGTGATGTTGAGGAGTTAAAAAGTAACATTAGAGACGAATTATTCAACCATGTTTGTTTGTTTAAATGCTTGAAATTCAAAAAATCATTAAATGTAATTTAATATATGTGCCTGTAGTGGACACACTGGTGCATTGTGGGTATAAATAGGTGGTTCAGGAAAAACTGAAACATCCATTTATTTTCAAAAAACCTGTTAAAAACAAAATTCTAGATGTTAGAAATACTCTCAGTCAGATTTTCATATTATTTCACGCACCAAACCTTTTATTTTAGAAAATTATAAAATAACCAAAAGGATATTTAATGTTGGCCTTTTATTACACTATAGAATTGAAAATTATAAAGTCTCTAAGCTGCTACATTTTTTTAACAAAAAGCAACGTTTCCACTGTTAAAACCAAAAAAAAAAAAAAAGAAATCTAAAAGATAAAATGCTCCTCAGAAAGATCTCCGCCAGAAGCAGTTTTTGGACGGAGCAACTGTAACGTTCCAGTTTCCTCCCCGGAGATCAGTGAATTAGTCAGATCAAGGCTGTTTAACAAGATCACTGTCAGTTAAATGTAGTGAAAGTATAAATATGATTCTCAGAAATGTCGTGAACACAAAGTATTTAATTTACAGAATCCCAGAATGCAGCAGGGCATCGGTCCGACCATTAATCAGAGAGACCTTTGAAGGCGAATTTGAACGTTGACTGAACCTCATTTTGCTTTGTGTTGATCTTCCTTTTGTGCGTGTGGGAGCATGAGCTGTGTTGTGAGATGAATTAGTCTGGAGTTGTTTCCTGTGTTGTCTTGTAATTTGTATTTTTGCACCTCTTTGGTTGACTGTGTTGTCACGGAAACGTCCTTGCTGCCTGCTGCTTCCTCACCCTCATCATTAGACACTGAAGGAGAGTTACGAGGTAAGACGCTCTCCCCCTCACGTCTTTATTCAGTGATGGACGCCGCTGCGCTCGTAGCTGTGTTTGTGTCTCGTCTCGTTATGCAAAGTGTTCATGTGGAAGCTGTGGATGTTACAAAGCATGATCGCTGCTCGACACCGGACAAACAAAGTTGTTGATGTATTAAACAGAAAGAACAAAGTTGCTCACCTCGGACGGAAGATGTAAAAAAAAAAAAAAGTGTTTTCTCTTCCTGGCTTCACTTCTTTGCCCCAAAAACTTTACATGCCAAGAAGTTGTTTTAATGTGCTTCACGTCATCTAATCTCCGGGAAAAAAAGTTTAAAATATTCAGTAGTTCTGTTGTAGCTTCACTGTGTTATATCCAACTGTCTTAATGCATCTGTGGAATAAAGTGGATAACATTTCTACATTTAAGTGTCTAATAATGAGTAAACCAAATCATGTTATCCCAGAAGATTCCAGCAATGTTCAAACCAGAGAAATACGTAATTTTATTCACGGTAACGGCACGATGGATGTGGTCACCTGTTGCTATTCCATCAGAGGGAACAGCTGACGCGTCAGAGAGTGAGGAAGGAAGTCGGCACACGTTTCTTATCCAACTTTATTCAGAACTTTGTTCAGCACTTGCGAGTTGGGCGGCGCTTGGTTTTGGCTTCAACAGAAAGGCGTCCAGAACACACAATCCAAACAGATCCAAACAGAACAGAACAAGATTCGAGTCTTCTCAGCCTCCGTATTCACAAGTACAGAAACAACATGGTGGCCACTTCCGGATCAGGATCCTTCTCTACTGCAGTACAATAAAATATGGTTCTGAAACGGGCAGCGCAGGAACAGAAACCCAGTTTGTAGTTTATCAGCACTGCCTGGTTTAAGCAGTTTAATAAGTGTGTTTTGAGACAAATCTCACTCGATCTAAGACTTCATGTCCTTGGATGCCTGCTCACAATATACAGCACAATAATCTGTAATTAATTAAACTGTCGTAAATCTGCCAGCTGAAAAAAAGAATAATGAGAGAGGGTGGGCTCAGGGTGCAGGAAAAACAGAGAAGCTTAATATTGTTCATTTGCATATAACACCAGAAATTGTAGCAAGACAAAGTCAGTCGAAAATCAACGAAGACATCGACTGATGATCCTGCGTCACTTCACAGCATCGACACACTGCGGCTGTTTTCATTGTTCTGACGGACTCCTGCTGCCATACATACAGTTACATACTGTTTAATATCCATGCAGACGGACATTCAAAAGAAAACATTTTCTACCAACAGATAAAAACACTGTAACTGCAGATTAATTATAATTTTGCCCATTTGTAGACTTTATCTTTATGCAGGTCAGTTTGTCTGTTTTGTTCTTGGCGGCTGTTTTCAAAAAGAGTTCTGTAGAAAAACACGTATTCCTAAAAGTACATCAGAAAAACGATCATGTTTCTCACACTGAAACTTGGAAAAATGACTTACTATTTACTTAAACTTTAAAATAAACTCCCAGCCCTCCTGACAAGTAATATTCTGTGAGTAATATTTTTTCTTGGTTGGAATAAAAAAACTCAAATGACTCAGTTGCAGTAGCTGTCAAATAAATGGATAAAGATGAATCAGTAGAGAAACCAGAACATCTCCAATAACTGTAGAGAAGTACGTAGTTACTTCTCACCGCTCGTCTTTGAGGGATTTAATCTGAACGTTGTGTGTGTGTGTGTGTGTGTGTGTGTGTGTGTGTGTGTGTGTGTGTGTGTGTGTGTGTGTGTGCGTGCAGGAGGTGCAGGCGTGCACGGTGGACATGGGGATGACGACCGACAGCTCCAACCATCCTGACAACAAGACTAAAAACAGATACAGCAACATCCTGGCCTGTGAGTTCAGCTCAGTTCACGCTACAGACATGACAGCTGTGACAGGGGTGGTTTTTTTTTTAAATATTCTGTTTGCAGTGATGGTCAAGTTCATTTTGACCTGAGTTCAGGTTGCACTTTGACACAATCACACCGTCCTGCTGCGACACAGATGCAAAATGTTGATGACTCCACAGTCCCAAACACTCAGCGTCCTGTTGGATGTTGGTCAGAGTCAGAAAGCACCTGAGAGACGGACTGACACCTTGTTCTTCACCTGATCCTGTCTAAAGACTCTATAACCTAAATTAGAATCCAAAGTGTCCTCAACGCTGATCTGCTCACGTTTTGTTTGTCTTTATATCTCAGATGACCACAGCCGGGTGCGACTGTCGCCGCAGGCCGACAAAGACGGGAAAATGAGGGACTACATCAATGCAAACTACGTGGACGTAAGGACCCGGTTTCAACCTGCTTTTCACTTTCATTTCCAAGCCTTCGTCCTCAGCCCCAGCCTTCTTTCCTTTCTGCATATTCAATCAGTTGAACGTGCAGCAGAAACGTTTTTTGTAATTATTATTCTCAGAGCCACTTCACTTTTCTCTCTGTCTTCCTAAACCAAAGTCAGTACGCCTCCCTGCATAATTCTAAACCTATTCATTAGACATGCTGTTGTTAGAGGGGACCTGCGTGGCTCTCCATTATGCTTATCGCTGCGCCATTAAAATCTCCTTTCCAGTGTCTTGTTGTTATGTGAAAGGCAGAGATGACACAAAAAAACCCTGCGACAGTCACGGCCTCTCTGGAGAGCCGGCGTACAGGTTACAGAGTTGGTAAAAGCATGTTGAGGATCTCTCGAGCGTACACTTTTGTCTGCGTCTCACAGAGTGAAGGCAGCTTCAAACTGTCAGTCATGTGAAGGTTATTAAACTATTAAAGTGAGTGATTGAATGGTGCCCTCTGCCGAGAACGTGTGACTTTCTCTCCTGCGCTGGCCTTAAAGGTGCCCTGTGGAGTTTTCTCTTAACAAAAGTTATATTTACATTCTGCGCCTCTCACCAAAATGAATTGTGTGAATCCTTGAGCTCGAACAAACTTGTTGAATGTATTTTCTCCCTCACAAAACATTTGCAAACCCAAAATACTGAGCATTATAAATCCAGCATTGTTTTTCAGTCACAGTCGGTTGGACTGTCGGACGCGAGCATCAGTCCATTAATTTTGGTGTGAAAGGAACCGTTCAACTAAAGATCCTGTGCTGAAAGAAATGCACAATGATAATACATCCACACAGGCTCCAAGCCTCCAGAGGCCAGAGGTCCAAAAAAAAGTTATTTTCACCCTTTCTTAAGCTGAATATCAGTACCGTAGCTGCTAAACTAAAAGTGTCTCACAGAACGGTTGAAGTGTGTAAATAACAACTTTTATTTACACCGTTAGGGTAATCAGTTTGGATCGCGGGGCCTTTGAAGAGCTACACAACGCCGCTACAGATATACGGAGCAATTTGATGTTTTTTTTCAGTCGTCTCCAGCTCCTTCAGATGTTGCTGTAACGTTGACAAAATCTGGACCCAGTGTGTGCCAGAGGTGTAGAGTCAGACTTTACACAGCTGGTTGTAAAAAGGGAAATTGTCCAGAACTTTTTTACAGAATACCTGCAAAACCAACTCGGACATTAAATCAGCTCTGTTTACATCTCTGTAGATGGAACAGTTGAACCATCATAAACGTTCAAAACAAGGAAACTGGTCTGTAATAATCAAATAATCAAATAATAAATAATAATAATAATAATATCAAATATTAAAAATAATAATAAAACATCAGTTTACTGTCAGAAGGCTGCAATGGAATAAGAGGGATTTGTATTCTGTGTCGAGACTTGTAAAGATTTTAAAGCCGATGACGCCGTGTGTCTCGTCAGGGTTTCCAGGCGTCGCGGTCGTACATCGCCGCTCAGGGTCCTCTGAGGTCGAGCACCGAGGACTTCTGGAGGATGATCTGGGAGCAAAACGTCTGCGTCATCGTCATGATCACCAACCTGGTGGAGAAAGGAAGAGTGAGTGACCAGATCTCAGACACATTCATACATAATCTGACACTAACAGTGAAACAACTTGATTCAAGCTGATTATGTTTATTCTCACAATGCTTAAAAAAATAAAAAATAAAGAAGTGTTTTGGGAATATTTTCCAGTCTAAAATTTAAGATCTTCTATCTTTTATTCGTTTAAAAAAAAACACACTAAATCCTGTAAATCAAAAGAGAGTCGTCTGCCTCCGCAGAGGAAGTGTGATCAGTACTGGCCGACGGAGGCGCAGGAGGAGTACGGCAGCTACCTGGTGACGGTGAAGAGCTGCAGAGCGCTCGCCTACTACACCCAGAGGACCTTCACCGTCAGGAACACCAGCGCCAAAAAGGTCAGACCAACAGCCAATCAGATCGAAGAGTGACTGAAACAACAGGGTTTAAGTGCTGTTAGAAACATCATCATTGATGCTTAACTGAGGACAAGAACAAACTGACCAGAGAAAATTCTTCTGTTTTCATAATCTTCAATTCAGTGAATGTGTATAATCTTCCTTATTACAAAGATTTGTTCAGGTTTGGCGAGAAAATAGTAAAAATGCAACATTTTTCTGTTGTTGCTATGCAGGTTGCTATGGATTCCATCACTGGAACGACATAGCGAGCACATCTGAATCGTTTTTTTAATCGAGCTGCTATTTAATTGTACCTTTTTTGTTCTCTCAGTAAAAAAAACAAAGATTTTAGAGCGCAGATTAATTCTTGAAGTAACAGATTTTATATTGTTTAATGGAGCAGCACTCTTGTTTCTTTTCATCACTTCCTGTTTTTTCCACCACCCACAGGGCTCCCAGAAGGGGCGGAGCAACGAGCGGACGGTGATGCAGTACCATTACACCCAGTGGCCCGACATGGGCGTCCCAGAGTTCGCTCTGCCGCTGCTCAGCTTCGTCCGCAAGTCGTCCAAAGCCAGGAGGGACAGTAAGGAGCCGGTGGTGGTGCACTGCAGGTAAGATCTGATCAAAGGTTTCGGTGTCTTTCCTCAGGTCAGTAAACACTGGATTCATCCCATTTTTTCTTTGTCATTGCTGTGCAGCGCCGGCGTGGGCCGGACGGGCACGTACATCGTCCTGGACAGCATGCTGAAGCAGATAAGAGACGAAAGCAGCGTCAACATCACAGGCTTCCTCAAACACATCCGCACACAGAGGAACTACCTGGTTCAGACAGAGGTCAGAGGTTTCTGTCGCGTCAGTGTGTTCTGTTTACTCAGCGAGTGTAGAATTCAAACGTGAAATTTTATCTACGCGGTAATTTATAATCATTTATTTTATGTGTGCCGCTGTTGGTCCGTCACTTTAATTCAGGCTGATATCTCTTAATGACTGCTTGATAGATTGCCATGACATTTTTAAAGAAGGTTCAACATAAAAAGCAGCATTAAACAGAAAATATGATTATTGAGTTTAAACCTGGAGGTGAATCAAATTCAGTGTTTATCAGACATGCAGCTTCTCGGTGGGCGCTACTAGAGTTTAACCTCCACACTGTCTGTCTGCTCTCTGCAGGAACAGTATGTTTTTATCCACGACGCCTTGGTGGAAGCCATCTTGTCCGGAGAGACAGAGGTGGCGGCGGCTCAACTGCACAGGTACGTGGACGAGCTGCTGATCCCGGGGCCTGCTGGGAGGACGCGTCTGGACAAACAGTTCAAGGTGAGCAGCTCGTCAAACTGTTTACTGTGTCTGCTGAACTTCTGCTCACGTTTTACACTCATTTAGACTAAATCTCAGATCTATGTGCCAGCTGGTGGGGAGAGGCTGCATTATAATTATACTGTATAACACCAGAATGACTCTCTGTGCAATGTGTGCTATGGAATATATATTCCTGTAGATATAAAAGTCTCATTCTTAGGTGACAAAAACAAAATTATTCTGAGTTTTGGATCACCTTAAATCCTACACACTGGACCAATAAAGAATATTTCATATTTTAAGGTTTTATCCTGATCTGAACAGGTGATGGGTTGAACATGTGATTACGGTAAAAAAAAAATATACACCCAAATAAATAATAACCATTCAAACTAATGCAGAACTTCATATTTAAAAAAAATATTTTTAAAGGCAGACATTTTTAGATTTGATATCACATCTCATGACACTTCAGTGAGAACAGGACCAGACGAGACTGATTTAATTTAGAGACGCGACACTCCGACTGGAGGATTGTTACAAGTCACGTAAAAGAAACATCGCAGCTCGACAGAATCGCTCAGATGTTTCGTGTTTCTCCACAGCTGATTTGTCACTCCGGGGTGAAGCAGTCCGACTACTCAGCCGCTCTGCAGGACTGCAACCGCAGCAAGAACAGAAACTGCTCTGTGATACCTGGTGAGTCCAACATGCTCGTCGGCTCAGGGAGAAGATGTTTGATTCGTAGCTTCAGCTCCAGTTTTCTCTGATGTCTTTGTTCTGTCTGTGCAGTTGAAAGATCACGAGTGCGCCTGTCGACGACGGAGCAGGAAACGTTTGACTACATTAATGCGTCGTACATCACAGTAAGAACAAATTCATTAACTTGTCCAGAGTCGGTTCAGTGACGGATCCTGGATGTGTTTAGACAAGATAAGAGTGCAGCGAGTCGGCCCCCGTCACAATGAAGAGTAAAAACAGATCAGATTCTGATCCGTGGTCGTGTTCCTGCAGGGCTACAGGCAGAGCAGTGAGTTCATCATTACCCAGAATCCCTTGCCTGGCACCATAAAGGACTTCTGGAGGATGATATGGGACCACAACGCTCAGGTCATCGTATCGCTGCTGGGGACACAAACAGACGAGGTGAGGATGTTGTTTGGTTTTCTGACTGAATCCTCGTGCTGATGGAAAATAAGGTGAAGTTGCCGAGTCCACAAAACATTTCACAGCGAAACATCACTTCAGGATTATCCTGAACAACTGAAGCAGCTCGTGCAGAAGCTCTCGCTGAGGAGGAGGAGAGGAACAATTTAGACCAGAACACAGATCATCAGAATGGCTCCCAGGATTGTTTTTATTTATCTGTGAATACATTTATTTTATTTGTGAAACAAAAAAGAAAAAAAACGGAGAAAGAAAATGTTTGTTATACAAAATAAAAAAATCTCCTTACAGCCTTTTAGACAAGACTTTGAAAATCGATCACCAGAATAGTTGCCAGGATACATTTTTTTAATTCTTTGTTTTCATGTTGTGAAAAAAAGGCACAAAAAATGCAAAAAGGAGAAATGTGTGTGTGTGTGTGTGTGTGTGTGTGTGTGTGTGTGTGTGTGTGTGTGTGTGTGTGTGTTTTAAACCAAGAGGGGGCAAAAAAAAATCTGTATTTATTTTTTGCATGTGTGAAACTGAAGTCCTGTCAGGAGGGAGAAACACATTTTTGAAAGCATTTTTTAGTGTGTGTGGCTTTTTTGTGGTATAAAAATGAGTCTTACAAAAAAAAAATGTTGACCTTGACTCGAAAACCGGTGAAAAAAAGTTTTGCCAGGAAAATCTTAATACCTTCATGTTGTTTTCCAACTGTGAAGAAACATGAAAAAAGAGGATTTTTGTGTGTGTGTGTGTGTCAAGCTGAGAAGCAGAAAAAATTAGTTTAAACAGTGGAAAAGAAAATCCAGAAGATTTGTTTGGAAGACTCATTTTTCTGTGTTTGTTTGCGGTACAAAAAACGTTGTCAGATCAGAGTTTGATGGAAGTGTCTGCTGACTTCCTGTGTTGTCAGACGGAGGAGGAGGCGGAGCTATGTGACACCTGGCCTCGCAAAGGGCAGCCAATCAGCTATGAGACGTTCACTGTCACTCAGAGGAGTGAGAATCTCATCTGTCTGGCCAATGAGGACATGCTGGTTGTCCAGGAGTACGTGTTGGAAGCTACACAGGTGAGTTCAACCTGGAACATGACGGCCCAAAAGTGAAAAAGAAAAAAAAACAAACTCTTATTTGTGTTGCCAGATTTGCCTTCATTGGGCTAAAACAAAGATGGAGAATTCTAGCAGTGAAATGTGTCGTTGAAAACAAACCTGACCTGAAACACTGAAACGTTTGTATTTGATCAAGTTGTTTTGGCAGTGAAAAACATTACGCTGAAAAGTAAAACAGACGTTAAAAATGATTCTGACTTTATCAAATTCAAATTATTTTTCTGTGTTTTACTTTTTTCAGTGCCAATATGACCTTTTTCAGTTCAGTCTTTGTTTTCAGGGGTCAATTAACAATGATAGGGGAGGTTAGTATAAAAAAAAAAAGAAAGCATCAACAAACTAATAATTTTCATTCAGCCCAGTTTCACTTCACATTTGGACCAACTTTTCCACCAAATCTTGTGCAAGTCTGTGAATCCATTCAGAAGTTATGCACCTTTTTGCGATCGACTCCTCCGCACCAAATTTCAGCCAAGCGCAAAAACTGTGATGCTGTTTGGGACTTTTCACGACAGACATCTTTCTTCTTCATCTTGACAGGACGACTTCGTTCTGGAGGTGAAACACTACCGCGCCCCCCGCTGGCCGAACCCAGACAGTCCCATCAGCAACACCTTTGAGCTCCTCAACCTGGTGAAGGAGGAGAGCGCCACAAAGGACGGCCCCACCGTGGTCCACGATGAGTAAGACCTTCACAGTCTGGTCAATATTAAAGTGACCTTCTGGTCAGATATCGGTGAAAATCAGGGCAGCTTTGATTGTTTTGGGGGTTTTTTCCAGTGTGGGCGGAGTCACAGCAGGAACGTTCTGCGCTCTGACGTCTCTGACTCGCCAACTGGAGGCCGAAGGTTCGGTCGATGTCTTCCAAACGGCCAAGCTGACGAACCTCATGAGACCAGGGATCTTCAGCGACATCGTAAGTCGTCTGTCTCACAATTTGCTGATGATGTGTTGTTGTTCATCATAATCAGTTGCCCCCTTTTAGATGGAAAAGGCGGCACATTTGCTGCAAGGTAACGGCTGCAATGTGCCGCCTTGTTCCTTTTATTCCTTTTTTTCCAAAAAAGCCACCACTTGGCCACCACTGAGGTGGGTGTAAACATGTGACGTGACGTGAAGCACGAAGTGTGGCGTGAACAGTGAAGCAGGTCAAATTTGTTTTCAAAATAAGAGCTTTAAATTGCACCCCATTGGAGTTCAGAAAAACAACTACTGACAACAACAGTAACATTTGTTTACCTGTCGTTGACTCACAGGAGCAGTACCAGTTCCTGTACAAAGCCATGCTGAGTCTCATCGGGACACAAGAAGATGAGAAAACCCTCCAGTCCTCCGACAACAACGGCACCATCGTGGTGGGAACCGCCAGCACTGCCGAGAGCCTGGAGTCGCTGGTGTAACTGCCCCAAAAACACAAAGAACTCAAACAAAAAAAAGGAACTTAACTTTTACAAATGAGCAACAGCATTTTGTCCTTCCTCTTCAACCACCAACAGAACTTCTCCTGATGCCGGACTTGAGCTACAACCATTAAATAAAAAAAGAGTCCTCGTTGTTCAGGACGTTGTAGTTCGAGGCCGAGCAAACGACTTTCTTCTTCGCTGGATCTGGACTTCCTGCGGTTTTGTAATGTGTGCCTTTTTGTATTTTTCATTCTGTACTTCTAACTTCGATACAAGCTGTAGACTAACTGTCTAATGTTCTAACGCTGTGCTGTCCTGAGACGTTTTACTCGACTAACACACTTTTCCTAGACCTTTGTATTTATTGGCACTGAGCCAAAATGGGGGAAAAAAGGGAAAAACTGCATCTTTTTACATCAAATGAGATATTTTGTTAGCTTGCCTTTTATAGAGCTCCTGCACTGAACTCCTTTCTGTAAATACCATCGCTACGGTAGCAGCAGTGTGCCGTGAAGTCAAATATTAAAAAAAAAGGGGGCCTGGAATATTAAAAATAATAATCTAATGTAAATAATATTATAGTAATCAACTCGATGGACCAAATTTCTATTTATACTTTTAGATTTTTATATTTTACCATTTTTAGTGCATTCAAATGTTATGGTTTAATTCTAATTGCTTAGTTTGAGAACATTAATGCTTTTATATTCTGGATTTTGTAACAGACTAAATGTGATGCATGGGGTACTGACATGTTTGTTTTTATAGCTGGACATGAAACACTGCGGGACTGTTAGCTAGACGATTAAAAAAGTGAAAGAATATCAATAGAAGCATTTGTCGGATTGTTTTGTTAATGTGTGCACAACTACCACTTCACTGCAGCAACACATTTTCACCGACAGCAAGTCAGAAGCTCTGCTCACCTTCACGTCGACGTAAAGTCAGGTGAGGTGTCGTAGTCCACAAAACATTTCAGGAGCTTCACAGGAAAACAGTGTCGCAGCGTTCACAGCTGGTCCAGCGTGAGCCAAGTCTTCAGAAGCCCCGAAATCCCAGCGGGGGAAAGTTTTCACAGCTGAAAATCTTTATCTTTGTTTTCTCTCCTGTGTCGACGTCTTCTGTCCGCCTGAAAACCAAAACAAAAGAAAAATGTTTTGTAAAGTGAGTAACAATTTGTTTGGTTGTGCTGAAAACAAAACAAAAATTCTTAAGGGAATATTGTTTCAGTTTTTCACACAAAAAAAAAGAAAAGAAAAATTAAATGTCTCGTTTGAGAAAGAAAATTTCCCACTCCTGGACATTTTTTGTACTCCTGAAAAATAATCAACAAAAAGAATTCAGCTTCCTTTTTTTTCACTTTTTTCATGCATGAATAAAAATCCCCCAGTCATTTGGTTTCCACATATTTTCCCAATGAAAAAAGATCTGGAAATGTTCGGGTCACATTTTAACAGATAAAAATAAAAAGAAACATCCTTAATTCCAAGTTATGAACACAGGAGAGGAAATAACTAAGACAAAACTTGGATTTCCCCATTTCCTTTTTTCAGGAGAATTTTCTATTTCTACAAAAACTGAGTGAAAAAAGATCTGGAGAATTTTTTTATTTATTTATTTATTTATTTATTTATTTTACCAACAAAAACGAAGAAAAAAGTCTTCGGAGAAACTTTTTCCAGCAAAAACATTTTTTTCCACACTTGGCATTTATTTCATTTTTCTGTGAAAACGTGAAAAAGCAAAAAATGTTCATCAGATATCTTTTTTAAAACAAACAAAACAAAAACAAGCACTTGTCAAAGTCTGTTTCAGCTTCAATCTTTTTTTTTCGGTGGGGGTTCATATGTTTTAACAGATTAAAAAAAAAAAAAACTTTATCCTGACTTTTTTTGAAAAAGGAATCTGGACAATTTCTTTTAAAACAAACACAACGAAGAAAAAAGCCTTGCAAATAAACTTTCTTTCCAGCAAGCACGTTTTTTTTTCCCCACTTGGCTACAAAATAATAAAAAATGTTTATTTGGAGTCACTTACAGCAGCAGAATGAGCCTCAGCCGACAGGAAGGAGGCCGAAGGTCAGAGGTCAGAACTGAAAGACAAAAGACGGAGCGATCTCCGCTGTGAGCCGAAGGCAGAGAGGTGTCGTCGAAACAAACACAGGAACAGAAACACAATGCAGATAAGAAAAAACGTGAGCTGAAGAAAACGGAGTCCTGTCCGACCTGCGGATTATATATTTTCTCTTTATGGAGTCGTGCTTTAATCCCTGCACTGAACTGGTTATTCCAATTGATTTCCCATGTGTTAATCCGGGTTAAGACGCTGCAAGAAACGCGCCTTTTCAGGACGGAAAATAGGTCAAGTGTCCAGACGTCGTCTTGACCAGCCGCCGTATCCACACCTTCATTTGCATTTTTGACTTTTCATAATTACGTGCCCAATTATCCCCTGCTTGGTGGCCTAGTTTGCATGGCTGCCTCCAAATTAAGTAAAACCAAACAGGCTGATTGTGTTTTTTTTGTCGGAGGAGCCAAGCCGGAGGCCGAGAGGACGTCAGAACAGGATCAGAAATACTAAACGTGGATATTTCCACGTTTGAACAGCTGCGTGTTTCACCGTCTGATGCACAAAATCTTTGTGCCTTTTAATGAACAGTCAGACTTTAAGTCGACACGTGCAGGAAGCATTTAGATGTTTTACTCGAGTAAAAGTAGACGACTACAGTGCAAGTTTACTCAATTACAAGTGAAAGTTGAGTATTTAAAACCTTAAAATGTACAGATACTTCTGAGTTCATGTCGCTGGTTTGAATCCAGGGTTTCACCAGCTGAATGTCGCAAGTGTCCCTGAGCAAGATACTGGACCCCAAAATTGCTCCTGATGAGCAGTTGGCACCTTGCATGGCGGCTTCTGTCATCACTGTGAAGGGTTACGGTTAAATGTGGGTCAATGTGAAAAGTGTTGCAAAGTTCTTTGAGCTACCAAAAAGTGCCCTCCTGGATGCCTGTATGGTAAATAAAACAAATAAAGTGCCCTTCTGGTTGCCTGTATGGTAAATAAAACAAATAAAGTGCCCTCCTGGTTGCCTGTATGGTAAATAAAACAAATAAAGTGCCCTTCTGGTTGCCTGTATGGTAAATAAAACAAATAAAGTGCCCTTCTGGTTGCCTGTATGGTAAATAAAACAAATAAAGTGCCCTTCTGGTTGCCTGTATGGTAAATAAAACAAATAAAGTGCCCTTCTGGTTGCCTGTATGGTAAATAAAACAAATAAAGTGCCCTTCTGGTTGCCTGTATGGTAAATAAAACAAATAAAGTGCCCTCCTGGTTGCCCTTCTAGCTCCGTGCTAGTGCCTCACCACGTACTGCTGGTGCCCTTTTTTGCCACCACTGCTCAGAAAGTGAGCAGAGTAACTGGCATGTTATCGTGCTGATGGCTAAAGCAAAATTAATAATAACAATAATAATAATTAATCAATAAATTCAAACCAAATATGACAAATTTCATTTGCATTGTAGCAATGCATCAACAAACTTAAGAGTGGAAAAAAAAATTGTGCCAAGATTAAAACATGTGGAATCTAATTATCTGTTTTATCAAGAAAACAAAGAAGAACATGACAGAAGGATTTTTATTCAAATAACCACTTTTACATGTTCTGAAAGCAAAACTGTTCCATCAAAACAAGCTTGTATAAATGCAAGTGTGTTCGGTATTCATGACTCAGTTCAAACAACAACAAAAAACATAAAACTGTGTTCACGTGTGAGAGAAACCGACGTTCAGATTGATATTCTGTGATTCTCTGACGTGTTCCCTTCTGAATCTGTAACGTCATTTATGTCAATTCTCTTTTGATATCTGGACAGGAACACAAATCAAATCTACTTCCGTTAAAAACCTTCCGGAAGCCAACATATAAGCTACATATCAGATATGGATACATTATTTTAAAAAATAGATCTCAGGTTAAATAACTCTTATACCTTTATTTTCTTTTTTTTTTTACCCACTTAAAGCACGTAACAAACTGTTTACAAGGTGACCAAACCCACCCCCCAAATAAAATAAATATGACTCAGGCAGTAGAAGAATATCTCACCAAGGAAACTTCACACGGGTCTCATAAATACAGTATTCACGCTTTTAAACCTCTGAGCTCGACAGAAGCCGGGAGCTGATCCTGTTTCATTTAATGACTCAAGATCAAGAGTTCAGAAATATTAATAATACTCCAAAGACAGCACCACTATTTACTTTTTAGACATTTTAAATCTATCTTAAAATGTCTGTGATGATTTGAAATGAATTAACTCAACATCCTGTGAAGTCCAGCTGAAGTGTTTTATCGGCGGCAGCTCTCAGCTTCATGACTCCACCGCGATACAGAATTTATTGTTTTGGGTTTGATTCTGGATTTCTGCTCAGCTTGATTTCCACGACACGTTTGAGGACATGCTGAAGCTTGTAACTGAGGTGTTGATATCGTACAGTTTCAAGGCTGCATTTTATTTAATTCAGTAATCCGTTTCAATGAAGAAGCCGTTTGAGATGATGTGGGAAAAACTTCCGATACAACTTTAGCTAGTTCAGTTGGCCGTAGTTTTTGTGGCTCTGCCTGGTTTCCACAGCAGTCTCTCCCTCCTTTAACGCTTTAGATTTGTAATGCCTAAAATAGTGTTAAATACATCATGGTTCTGCAGATCTTCACAGAAGAACTTTTCTCTCAAACAGTCGGCGCCAGTAAAACTCTTTCAGTTTGGCACAGGTGAGCGAATTCAACCAAACTCAGGATGATAATATCGAACTGCACAAGCTGCCTTTTTAGCTTTATGACCTAAAAAACGATCACGTTGTAAAGTACTGCCTAAAAGTCGTAACACTCAATATAAAAATAACTTTTGTGGATTAAAACATTTGACTATTTGTTTCAAATGGACTAATTCAACAGTCAGTATTTACTGTATCAGCCCCGGCAGGTGAGTTAATGCTATGACCGTAAATACCGACTACCAGAGAAAGACAGGAGAGTCTGAAGGATGAAGTTTGTGCACGCAGCTGATAGCATTTGAATTTTGTACATCTTTTTAGGCGCTGTTGGTTCTACTCCTCAATAGTGCTCTTGAACATGAAGTTAAGCCCCTCCTCCTTCAGTCGGGCCAGCGCCGGCCCGTAGACCTCCTTTACCATCGGGACCACCAGCCCCTTCGTCGTGATTTCACCTGCAGAGAGGACAAAGACGAGTCAGTCTCCAAACTCACTCGCCTGCTCAGAATCACATCCGCTGAGCAACTGGATGAGCTAATTGTTAGCTGGACAAACTACCACAACAAACAGACGTTAGCTTCACAGACTGACGGGTAAAATTAACGTTAGCTTAACCAACGAGCCAACCAACCTAACGTTAGCTTCAACAGGACAAACTAAAGCTAGCATGACAAGCTGCAAAGACAACTGACATCAGCTTCACAGCCTGAAAGGACAAAATCATGAGAGTTTCTCAAACTGTCAAGAGAAATTAATATTAGCTTCACAGACTAAGAGAACAAACCAACCTTTGTGGTCAGACTGACAGCTAACGGTTACCTTAGACAAACTGATGTTAGCTTCACAGACTAACCCAAAAAAAAAACAAACCTAACATTAGCATCTCAGACTCATCAGAAAAACTTTTCTTCACCTCATGAAACTGACAAACACTGTAGTCAGGAGGATTATCATGTGTCACGTACCATCAAGGACCATGCGAGCAGCAATGGCTGCTGGGTATCCCACAGTCTTGGCCATGGCGGAGAAGCCGTTGGGGTCTCCGTACACCACCAGGCTAATGTGTTTGGTCTCCAGCTCACCAGTCGGGTGGCGAAGCCCCACGTCGTTCCTCAGGATGATCATGTCTCGCTCGCCCTTCTCTGACGGGAGAGACGTCATTAGTACGTTACGTGCTAGTTTCACATGCAGCCAGTCAAACAGACTTGTGTCTCACCGAAAGAGAGTTTGGCTTCCAGGTGTTTTGTCAGCGCAGCCAGAACGCTGTCGGCGTGCGGCACCGGCTCGTCGCTCAGCATTCCAAACCTAAACACACACACACACACACACACACAGACCAAAAAACAAGATTTTACCTCACAATAGAATAACCTTCCCAAAGCTGATTTAAAAGCTTTAAAAGAGAATTACTCTGATTTAACACCCCGGCAGCGCTGCGGCAGCCCACACATCCTTGGCTACATCTAAAGAGATGAGCAGTTGCTTTTTGTCGCTGTTTTGCTGGTGAATTGAATAAATGAACAACAAGTCATTCAATTTGAGCTGCGAGCGCATTGGCTTTTTACTCTTTTAACGGCACAGATAGAATGTTTCCAACAGTTCACTTTTACCATCTGAGGAATTTACGTTTCAATGCCAGCGTGGCCCTCTTCACTTCACCGCCAGCAGCAGCAGAACAATGGCAGCATGGAGCCTTGGTCTGAAGAGACCCTTGGAAAAGTTGATTTAAATTGAAGAGTGTGCACGCTACACCACTTCAGACGTCCTCATTAGGGAGGGAAGTAATAACGTGTGCAGAAGAGGAGCAGCATTGGCCTTGTTCTCAGCCTGCCATCCACAGCGCCAACAGTGACTCTGAATAGCAGCAGACGTCAGCATCACGATTCAAAAGTAGTTTCAGAATTATGACAGAACTTCACAGGGTTGAAACTCTGAGCTCTGCGCTTCCACACTAACAAAGTAAGACAGCAAGATGCCCATCTCGAGGAGTTGGAGTAGAGTCAGAGGTGAAGGCAGCAAATGATGGATGGTTGCTGAAGCCTTGCCTCGACTTTGTAGTTTCTCCAGTTCGTGCTGGCCTTTTGTATCAGGGTGATGGTTAGGTTACACCAGGACAATAGCACAACATACTTGAACTTCAATTGATCAGCAACTCGTGAATGTAAAAGTAAATCTGCACTACATGATTTTCTATCAGCAGAACCAAGGCCTCCGACCGGGAGGTGCTGACTGTCATCACCTTCGCAGTGCAATTCTGATGAAGCCAACAGAACCAGATCATCTGCAAAGAACTTAGATCCAATGTGTTCAGATCACAAGGAGGACAAGGACAATCAGTTCAAAACATTTTTTTATCTCTATATTATGAAAAAAAAAAAATCAAAAGAAAAAAAAAACATTGTTTTCATGTGTAAAACCAAGAAAAAAATATATTTTTGGGGGGGACAATTTTTTTTTGTAATTATTTTTTGTGAATCTCTTTCATTCTATCTGTCTTGCTTTCTCGCCAGAAAAATGTTATGTAAGAAAGTGACAGAGAAAAAAAAATCACAAAAAATGAATAAAAAAATAAATAAATGAATAAAGAAAAAAAACCACACACATTTTCCCCGCATGTAAAACAGGACAAAATTTCAGGAGGAAAAAAAAAAGTGTTTTTTCCTCTTTTGAAAAAAAGAGCGGACTGTAAATATCTGAAAGTAACTCTGAAGCTGCTGTATTCTCTGTTTGACAGCACTGAAAACATTCTGTTTCCTGGCCAACCTGGAAATCTGTAAAGCCTTTCCTCTCCTTTACTGACTGCTCTCATCACTCTCCACACATCTCCAGATACTCCATGACAGCACTGAAGCCGACGTCACCCTCAGGTGCTTGTTGGAAGCAGTTTCTCACCATCTCAGGCTGTCCATCCCGAAGTCGTCCTTTCCGATGCGTTCGTATACGGCGTCTTCAAAGGCTTCGTTGGAGACAGAAGGAGACAATCCCATCTGAGTACAGAGGAGCTCTTTCTGTAGAGGAGAGAACAGATGAGTGTCGGTACACGTCCGCCATGTTTCTACGACTGACGCGCTCAAACGCTCTCAGCTTCACATGTTGTTTCTTCTTTTACCACTTTGTCAACTCCCACATCAGTTTCCTAGCTCCTCTTTAGCTCCTAGTCTGCCTCCTTGCTGACATTCTGGCTCCTAAGGCTTTTCTTCATCTGCTCTCTATCTATTTTTCTTTGCATCTCGTATCAAATCAAAGAGTTGTGTGTTTTCAGTGGAATGACTGAAAATCTTTAATCCTGCTTTGGTTTCTGACAATCTAAACCCTCTAAAGCAGTTTATAATCATATGGATGCCGTTATAATGAGTTGTGATCAAGATCTTGACCCACTAAACATCCTGGAAAGTGACAAAGTTATGTTTTTTTAAACTGGAAGCTGTCTGACTCCCTCACTCGAGGGGACGGAGGCTGTTTTCTGGGGGAAAGTTCCCTAAAGTCTCGATCCGGAGGGCTGACAGCCACGATGATTTAATTTCATCACAATGTTTTTTGGGCAGAAATGTGACAAAGAGTCGGTAGGACAGACAGGAGGACACACAGGAGGACAGACAGGAGGACACACAGGTGGATGGACGCTTCTCCACATACAGCTGCAGGCCACTGACAGCGATACAACTCTTCAGCTAACCCACTTCTACAGTCAGACGCTTCAAGTGGAAGAGCTGCAAAACAGACGGGAGAAAGAGGCGGGAGGCAACCAGAGGAGGTTCTTACCCAGGACACCGGGGACGCAGAGTGGTGCAGGATGGGACAGGCTTCGCTGTGGATCAGACCCAGTTTGACAAACCCGCTCATGGCCTTTGAGAAGCCCTGTGAACAGAAGAAGAGATCCACTGAGTCGCCACAGACGTGAACACAAGAAACAAAAGGTCCTGTGAGAAATCGGGTTCAGTCAGGGAAGAACTGTTTTGAGTTCTGCAGGCTGAAACAGGTCAAATTTAAGACTTTTACGGCCATTTTGAACAACATTTAAGACTTACATGAAGTACGAAAAAGTAAGGAAGATTGCAGTGCCTGAATTTCTCTCAAAAATAACCAAATGTGTGTGTGTTGTACCTTGAAGCGCAGCGTTCCTCGGATCAGTGTGTGTGCCGTCTGGATGCCGTACGGCTCGGCGTACTTGGTGCTGTCGCGGTTTGGGAATCCCTCCAGACTGAAACCAGGAAGGAAATCCATCGGTGTGGTGGACTCCATCAGAGAGCCGCCGGCCGGGATGCTCACCACCTGGACAGTATCGGGTCACACACACAGATTACAGCACTGCAATTATGGAGAACATGTCTACAGAGAAAACATGGTGCTTGTTAATGGTTTTTGGTCCTCCGAGGCCTCCGTACCTGGTTGTCTCGGAGGAAGATGGCGGGGCTGATGGTGTTGAGGAGGACGCCGTACGGACTCCAGCTGAACTTGTAGCGGAGAGGATTGTCTGAACACTCGGGAGCAGGAAGACCTCCGCAGAACGAGCTGTACGACTCCACCTGAACGACACCGTCAGTTCACTTTCTCAGTGATGAATCAACAGATCCTGGCAGTTGTTCATCAATAACAGCAGTTTGTGAGATGCTGGTTTTAAGCGACAGTCAACAAATCAACAGAAATTCTCAGTAACTGACACTTTTACACGTCAGCTCTCGTCTGACGGAGTGACGTTGACTGTTTCTGTGTGAACACACAGACTGTTAGTCTGTCAAACGGATCGATACGACTGCCAGGAAGCCTGCATGTGTTCAAACAATCATTATCTCTCTCTCACACACACACACACACACACACACACACACACACACACACACACACACACACACACACACAAAGTCAAGAGTGTGTGCTGCTGACTCACAGTGCAGCCGTCAGCTTTGGCCTGGTCGATACACTCCATGGCCAGCATGTGGTCGATGCCCGGGTCCAGTCCCATCTCATTCACGATGGTGATGCCCGCCTCCTCCACACTGACACACACACACAAACACACACACACACACACAGTTTCAGTATTTGTTGATTCCAAACACTGAAAATTACATTTTCATCAGACACAACACAGACTGAACCAGCGCTGTTGCTCCAAATCTAGTTTTCTTTCCCATGTTTTTGTTTTTGTGTGACATCATATCATCAGCTGATTGTGTTCGGTGCTGTTCTAAATGTTTTACATGTGACATTAAAAACGTTAAAAACCTTTATCTAACATTTCTCTTACATTTAATAAGCTCCTTAACACGTTGCTTTGAATTAGAAACCGTTTCATTTCCTCAACATAAATGCATCTATTTCATCTATTTTTTTTCTCCACACTCACTGAAAATGTAAATATTGTTCATTTGACAAATCTAACAGCCCGAAACAAGATTGGAGGTTTTATGTTTCCACATCACACCTTCGTAAACATCATATTGATTCATGATCAGCTTCTAACTCAACTACGATGTCACATGATCACGTGTTGATCAAGACTGTCGTCGTCACCTGCTGTGCAGCTCCTTCATGGCAGGACTCAGGTAACTCGCCGTCACCATGTTCACCTTCCTCTTGATGCAGTGTTTGGCGATGAGCGGGTGGAAGGAGTACGGCAGCACGCTGAGGAGCAGAGGGAGGACGAGAGGTCAGGACAAGATCCAGCCTGGGTCGACACTTTGTTAAGCTAAAAGTTTTAGTTAGGAGGGCCGCTGGATTTCAGCTTCACTCGGGGTCGTGTAAAACAAGTTTCATCACTCGGAGCGTGTCAGTGTTGTAAAAAGTACCCAAAAGTCGAACTTAAATAAAAGTAAAGACATCGTGTTAAAACATTACTTTGGTAAAAGGAGGACTTAACAGTATTTGATATCAAATACATTCAAGAATCAAAAGTACAAATAAGTTATACACATATTTACATGTATGTAAATATTGTACATTAAGAATCATTGTTGCAAATCATTAATAAATAAAAAAAAAAAGTGCTGCATTGGTTCTTATAAATAATAAATAATCATAAATAAATAAATAAATAAAGTGAAGTAGTGAAGTAAAAGTACAATATTTGCCTAAATAATGGATAGCTGCCGGTGTCCCTTAGGCCCCGCCTCCTTTTGGGGGAGTGGCCAGAACATTTGTTTTTATAAGGGTCAATTAAAAGGTAACTGTAGAAAATCCAGCTGCAGCCGTACCTGATGACCAGGTCGTGATCTTTGACCAGAGAGTCGAGGTGTCCTTCCTGGCTGCTGACGTCCAGCGTGACGGGGATGGTGTTCGGATATTTGGCTGCCAGCTCCTCCGCCTGCTTCAACAGCACCGATGCTATAAAACAAGCAGCGAAGAAACGGGAAACCCGGTCAGTGGAGGGTCATACATGTACAGGGTTCTGAAGAACTTCCTGCTGGGACAAACTATTGGATTCACTGTGTTTATTGTCACAGTCAGTCAAGACTTTGAGATGTAAAGTCGACACCTGGTCTACGATTGTGTTGTTATATATAAGACAAACTCACCCACAGTCACCTGGGTCTTCTCGTCGCGAGTCAAATACTCAACTACCGGTCCCGAGACGTATCCAGAACCCAGCAGCAGAACCCGCTTCATCCCAGACTTCTTCATGATCTGAGCTTTTTCCCTGAAGGACATCAGACGCACGGACTTAAAGACACACCTCGCAAAAACTTCAACGCACAATAAAAACACCAGTGGGTCCAATTACTGCGTTTCCATCCAACAAGCTGCAACGTTAAAAACTGAATCTGGATGAAAAACTTTAAATAAAGTTAAAATAAAGTCATGATTTTAACTGTCCATCTAATTTGCTTTATGAGAAAGAGGTTTTTATCAAAATGATGTCACTGAACACAGGAAGTTGAATGGAAACCAGTCTGTTCACCCACGAGCCTCTGAGGATTAAACTTAATAAATAAATCAGACACACAACTTTGACTTTTAACACATTTTGCAGAAAAAGCAGAAAAATAATAATTGCAGGATCTGATTTAGATTAAATTCATCTTAAAGTAGAAAAAAAATTAAAAAATAATAAAAATCTGAATGATGGTGAAATATGTATTTATTTGTTTTAAACACAGCGGACGACTGATACAGAATAACTGAAGTGCAATTAAGTTGAGAGAATATTAATTAATACCATTTTGACACTTCAGTGGTTTAGGTAATTTGTCTAATGGACCCAAAGGCCTTTGAAAGAATCAGTTAAATATCTTTAAATGTTGAGATAAAACTGAATTCCTGTGATTTGCCTTTTTAAATAAGTGAACTCATATTCGTCTGGTTTGATCTCAGATCAGTTCAAAACAATGTGTACAAAGTCAAAGTGGCAGCAAGACTTTAACGATCAAAATAAATCAAAAAGTATCGGAGGGACTGATGATGATGATTTGGGCTGAACCGGGATGAGGGGAGAGCCAGGTGAGGAGGAGGAGGAGGAGGAGGAGGAGGAGGAGGAGGCATCATCCAAAACATGATCAATCAAATAAACCAATCAAATAATAAAAATAGAATAAAAATCTGCAGATTTCTGTTGATTTCTGTTATGTTGAGTCAGCAGCTCCATCAGGGATGTTAATGAACTTACAAAATAAGAGCACGTGTAAAATCAACATGTGCCAAACTTTGCTATCAAAACCACAAGATCTCAACCTACATACAATATTCTGTAACTCAGCAAATTTATGACTGAATTAAATATTACAGAATAAGAAGGTTATAACCTCACTGAGTTTGATCTCCAAACCTGATGAAAGTCTTGTGAGTCCATCATCTCTCGGTCATTATACTTAATTAATTCAACACGTCTTCACCAAACAACTGGATCCAGTTAAGAAGTCTGTGATTCTGCTTCCTTGTCATAAACAACAATAACACCACAATGCAGGCGCCAACCCGACTGACCTGTGGCATTAATCTCCCACCAGCACCACCCGCCTCAAGCCCCCCAGGAGTCAGACCCCTGGACTCGTTAGCTTTGGCCTAATTGGATGCGACACCGCACACATGCACGAGTCGCAGTGGGACTGACTGGAGGTCCGACCGGCCGCCGAGCATCGCCTTATTAATTAAAAAAAAAAAAAAAAGAAAAGAGAGCCGTTCCCTCAGGAAGACTCATCTCCGAGTTTACATATCTTAAGGAGCCAAACTCAATCAAAAGGATTAAGATTTGGTGGCATGGCTTGTCTGGAAAAAAATGATACAATTAGGAAGAAAACGTCATCACGTCTTAGAGGTGGCCTAAATATGAGCCAGCGAGACTCTCTGGTGTGAAAAACAGTCTCAAGACGAAGCTGAAATCTCCTCAGCCAAGCTGTTAAGAGCCGCAAGAAGATCAAATCTGCACTGAGCCTGAATATTAATAAGCTGAAGAGACGAAAATGATTACCGGACTGTCAGATGTATGGAGTCAGTAAAGGTTTCAGACAAGCTCATTAAAATGCAACAAAAGCAACATTAACTGAAGCTGCAGATAAGCAGCGACGGCTGAACGAGAAGCTACACGTGTGATCAATTAACAGAGTATAGATGGAGGAATTAATCAAAGCAGATTAAAATGATGAAACGTCACAAGATGCTGACGAGGATTTTCAAAGATTGAAAGTAAAATGACAAACATGCAGATGGACAATTTGTTTTTCCTGTCTCACACAAAGTCAGAGGAGAAGATCGATTTCATCTCCGAGCGTCCAGGAAAGAGTGTGTGTAGCCTAGCTTAGCTTAGAAACTGTTAGGAAACTGTGAGCCCAGCTCGAGAGGAAAAACACTAAAGAAATACATAAAAAAGTGGGCGCTGGTCAGAGGTAACTAAAACAATAAAAGGATCCTCTGGGGCGTCAGCTTGGTACCAGGTTTAATTCAGGTTTCTGGGCTTTAAAGGGGAATTCCGGCATTTTAAAACTTGAGCCCAGTGTTTACATATTTTGCTGTATATGTAAATAAAAAAAAAAGGTACAAAAAGTTCTGCAATTGGTCGAGTATATCGCCAAATCCACCAGACTCTGAAACACACTTCATTCATACTCAACAGGCTAGCAGTTCCCCTCCACTTCAAGTCTTTATGCTAAGCTAGGCTAAACACCTCCCGTCTCAGGTGTGCCGCACAGACATGAAACTGATATCGATCCTCTCACGTGACTCTGGTGAAGCCGACTGTCCAAACTCAAAACCTGGAAGATGAAACAAGACAGACGGATGCGACAGGAAGGGGTGACGGCGGCTGTAGAGGGAAAGTGAGAAGAAAAGGTGTTTCTACCCATCGATACGCAAGCGTCCAGTGTGTAACGTTGGCTAGCAGCTGCGGCTTATTAGCGCGCTAGCCATGCAAGGTGTTAATGCAGAGGCAGGTTGGCACAGCAGACACCAGGGGGCAGCGCTGTGCGGGAACAACCACACGGTGAGTGTTAGTCGCTACAAGTCCGGTTCTCAGCGCCGCTGGCTTGAGGACGCTACAACACAAACTGCAACGCTAAAAGAGGAGTTAAGGAAGGAAAACAGGAACGACTGGACACTACAGAGCATCTCTGTCCTGACAACACAGAGCACAGGTCAGCTACACGATGACACGTTAACAGAGTTTCAACGTTACCTGTCTCGTAATCTTTAGACATTTCATCCACAGATTGGTTGCATTAACTCGTAGATACAACAGGTTTGTTCCAAAGCATTTGTTTTGGGTTTTTTTTAAAGAGTGACTGAGGCTGAAATACAGACTGTACAAACACACGCTACAGATTCTACAAATATTGCAGCAGCGTATCTTTATAACGTTACTCTCAGTTCCCGTCAGAAATATGTTTTACCTTCTTTCCCGAAGCTTCTCGATGTATTCAAACTTCGGTGTCAGCGCTCCGTTTGAGGTGATGACGGCCTGCAGGGACAAAGAAATTAACGAGGGTGAGATCAGATCTTAGAAATCTTATTGCTCATTATTGTCAACTTAAGTGACTGAGTGAAATAAATCTCATCAAATCAAAAGATCTTATGGTTTGCATGCAAATTTTAAAGTTTTGGCAAGAGTTTCACTTCAGCTAGATTCAGCTACATCAGAAGTTAAAAGTACAGACAGAACATAAAGTTCCTTTTTCAAATTAATTAACATTAATTAACGACATCATTTTAATCATGGAGCTCCCGTCTGTCACTTTTTAACAGCTGGCGACAAAATCCAACCAACACTGAGGCCAAAAATGTCTAAAATGTGATTTCAGCTCATCTAAAATGTCTTTTTGTATTTTCTGAATGACAAATGACTTTGAGTTTAATTAAATAAACTTTCTCACGCCAGTATTTTGTGTTTCACGTGGATGCATTTGTAAAACAAGCATCTGCAATCTGTTCCTGTAAAAAACGTTTTGATGTTTGAGGACATTTTAATCAGTTAAATTCTTATTGGTTAAATTCCTTCAGTCACTTATAATATAGATTAGATTTTTAATAAAAATAAAGTTTAAAAAAAAAATAATATAGATTAGATTTATAGATTTTAAAGCGTGTCGGTGGCTGGAAGTTAATCTGAAAGCCAAGAGCAGCCATGCTTGTAATCATTTGTTTTAATGTTGAGATGTTATCTTGAGATTATGAGTTAAGCTCTTGGTTATCTTGAGAAAACAATGTAATCATTGTTTTTTTTTTTTCTAAATGATGCATTTATACAAATAACAGATGAAAATATCCCGTTACTCACGTCTCTGACTTGCGGGCTGAACTCTTCCTCCTCCAGCGGCCTGGTGGCGTCTGACGGCAGCTGATAACGACACAACGCTAAACGTAAACAATAAAAAATAAAAAAAAACAGAAACCCTCGTCCTGTCTGTCAGCCGTCAGAAACTTGCTGCAGCGCTCTCACACAGCAAACCCGACCATAGAAACCGAACCAAGAAAGCAGCGCAGAGCAAGACAGAAACGCCTCGACAGCACCGGCTGTCCTCACCTCGACTCACTACCCGACCCGTCTTACCATCTCCCAGATGTAAGGGAAGAGTCGGTCTCCGAAGTACTCAGTGGCTTCGATGGGGAGCTGAGCGGGAAGGTTGTCGATGGAGCACATGAGGATCCCGTTTCCCTCCACGCTGCCGGGACAGAAGCAACATTTTGTTGTAAATATATTCATTCATTCTGTGGAAACAACAACAACTGAAAACACATTCACAGACGTTGAGACGAGGGAACATGAAGTGAGAATAAAAAAATACAGAATGAAACTGTAAAATCAGAAAACACAACCAGCCACTCTGAGCTGATTATTTAATCTATCTGAAACTATCAGACAATAAATTAAGATTCTATCCTGTTTGACTGGAAAAAGATGATTTAAATTCCCAGATACAGATTTTTAATAATAATAATAACAATAATAATAACGTCTGACAAACGGCAGCCTGCAGATGAGACGAGTGAAAGTAAAAGACTGAGCAGAGCGGAGCAGGCGGTGCTGGTGAGAGGACAAAGATCAGGAGTGTTTGCAGCGTACCTGTCGTGGTCTATGTGCTGGTCTGCGTCGTACATGCAGAAAGGCTTATCGATGGTGGTGCACTCGGTCATGAACTCTATTGATCCTCCGGTGTCGGCGGATATGTCACAGATGGCCAGCAGTCTGTGGACAGAGAGAGGAGACGGCGTTGAAGAGGTCTCAGTCTGTAAACACCACTGAAGATAAAGATGTGACTCTTGACCTCTGTGGAGATAAAGCAGCTAACACACACACACACACACACACACACACACACACACACACACACACACACTACCCATTCACTAGCACAGACATTCAGCTGTCAGTGTGTCAGGAGAAGATTATATTGCTGGGTGATATTCAGACTCAGTGCTCTTACTTGTGCGGCAGCCCCGGTGATCCTTCGGCGAACGCATGAGAGCTTTTAGACGGTCTGATCAGCTTCTGGGCGTCCAGGCGTCGCAGGAGTCGGGGCGTGTGGGGGTCCCAGTAAATGCCGTTGATCAGGCAGGTTGTGTAGGGCGCCACCTGTGGTCGAGATAACACAACACGTAAACTACGAGTTGGTGATCAGTCGTCCGGGTCGCGGTAGAAGAGCAGACTCGTTTCAGTTTGTTGAAGACGTCTCACCTCTCGTCACGTCAAGAGGCTTCTTCAGGTCGGACTAACCGGAGGGGAGTCGCGTGGGAGTGAGTGAGTCTCAGAGTCGTTAGTGGCACGTAACTTCTTAAAAGACCAAGGCCAAGTCGACTCATCCCGCGGTTCATCTATTATGGACCAGGACATTTCACATCCTTCCTCTTTATTCTTTTTCTACATCAGCTCACACACGTCGGGTTCAGTGTTCAACAGATCCATTTCAGATCAGTTCCAAACTTTTCAACCTGCGATGACCTCGACTTTGTTTTGTCTCCAGCAAATGTCAAAAGCAGATTTCAGCGAGCAGCTCGGCCGTGAACACAGAAACTCTCCGTGGTGAATTTTACATTCCTGCTTCAGATTCCTGAGCGGTGAGGAACAGAAGTGAACTGACTGACGTGACTTTTCATTCAGTTTCATTCTGTCTTCACCTGATTTGGTACAAAAAAAAAGTAACTTATTCAATTTTTTTCAGATGGTTGCCAAACGACTTTTCCATAAATAACGAACACACTCTGAACAATCCTTCATATTCTGACACTTCATTTATATGTGGCACTACAGCAGGCGCGATCGTTTATCTTTGACAAAGCTCGAACACACTCCATAATAAGCAGCTCGGTGAATTCTCTTTTATCAAAATGAGAATTTTAAGGGCTTGTGCAGCCTTGACAGACTGGGCGCGAGTGATGCTTTGTTTTTCTTTGGTATTTCATGTTTCTTCTTCAACGGCTGTGCGAGTTCAATAAAAAAATTTTTTTTTTTCTATCCACAAATCGCTTGGTGATTTTATTCAGCCGTGCTTTGATACAAAAGCTGAACAGAAACGATTAGCTGATGAAACAAGAAGTCAATCAAGAGCAAAACATTTGAAACTATTTAAGTAGAGACTCGCAGCATTTAGTGGACAGCTGGAGACAAAGAGTCACTTTGGACTAGAAAATGAAAATATAAATTATTTTTAGCCAGAAAACTTTTTTTTTCACATCAACATGTTTGACCTGTTCTCTGTCACGTGAAGGATAACTGACGTTTCGTTCTCTGTGAGGTCGTTTGAGTCAGACTGCGATGAAAGTCGACAGAGTTTAACAGGACGACCGCTGTGTTGACGCTGCCACGTGCCACCAACCAGCAGCTGTCGAGCGCCGACGACTGAAATAGAGGACGAGGCCTCCGAGTGACTGACAGGAGCAGCTGGGGTGAGGAGTGTTGTAACTGAAGGGGTGGAGGACAGAGGTAGACTCACGCTGGTCCTGAAGTGCGAGGTGTACAGCTCCGGGTGGTTCTCGTACTCCATAGGGTCGTATATGCTGTCGCTCTTCCTCACCAGGTGGTGATGTCGGCTCAGGACGGTGGCGTAAACTTTGGCCAGATCTGAGAAGAAAACAGCAACATGATGTAAAAGTACTTTAATACCACAAGCACTTTTTATCATCTGTCGAACATGATTCACATCCTGTTATCTATCTATTTATCTATAGTAATCAATACCTTCTGTTTCAGAGACGTCCTTCAGCTCATGAGGTTCAACATACTCAACAGGAAGCTCGTTCAGGATGTCTTGTGCTCCCTGAAGGACGGAGAAAGGAAGGAAGTCCAGTGACTTTACAGAAATTCACATTTCTAGGCCACTGTGCATGTTTTTACGTCTCACAGTACCTTGGAGACGTTGCCGGTACCGGTGAAACAAAACGTCACGGGTCCGATAGATTTGGGCATGAGGCCCATGGAGATCTCATACCCACAATCCCTCACTGCCTGGATGGCCTGGCTGACGTTCCTGTAGTTGTGAGCCATGCCGATGTGCTGTGAACAGCAGAGAGATAAGAAGCGATGACATAAGAACGGCATGAAGGTGAAGAAGTTTATCAGGAACGTTCTCTTACCATGAAGGGCGTGTGGTGCCCGAGGGCGAGGAAGCGAAGCCCGAGCCCGTGCAAAATGTTGATCATTCCTGCGGAGACAAACAACAGATCGGCTCTGATTAAAGGTCACTTTGACACGAGCTACAGAACAAGAAACACAGACGTGTTCCTGCAAATAAAACTTTAACATCGTGTCTTTTCTGACAGCAGGCTTTTGTTTGATTCATTCAAAACATTTTCACTTCGTTAAGTCATTTAAGTTCATTTAGGAGAATAACTGAGTTTCTACGCGGTGCAGGAATCATTTCTGAAGCTTCAGATTAAAATGTTAATAAATAACCAAGATAAACATCAAATGGCTCCATCCAGCTCCAGAAGCCTCTCAATCACAAACTGATTTGATAATGTGTTTTTTAAGCACAAGCTTGGATCCGTATCAGTTTGGGATCTCATGGCCTTCAGAGCCATTTTTAGAGTTTTTCCAGCTGTGATTTTACATTTGAAACAAGTCCCCATCTGCTTCAGTTGTTGAGGAGAACTGCTGCGACGCTGCTTTTGCTCTGAAGCTCCAGAAATGTTTTGTGGATGACAAAAAATGTTTCTGGATCCAGACTGAATACATCCAGTCACAGAAAGTGTGACGACACTGATGAGTCAGTCAGTTAGCTGTCATGTTGATTCAGGTCTGTCTCAACAGCAGGTCCAGTTGATTCAGACTCAGAAATGTTTAAACAGTGAACGTCTACTTTAGTTTCGCAACAGTCCAAAGAAATGACCGACCAGCTGGGATATGATGCAAAACCTGGCTGTCATTTTCTCACCTGCGACGCCGGCCCACTGACCAAACGCTACGATCCTGTAGCCGTTAGGATCCACCATCTTCTCGTAGTCGATCAGACGAACCTCCTGAAGAAACAAAATTCATCTAATTTAGGTTTTTAGAGATGTTTTGTTCAAGAAAAGATAAATAAAATGCTCAGAAGGAAGACAGAAATGTGTTGAAATATCAAATTCTCAGCTCCAGAACAGAAGACAGAACTGCTCCTGTACATCATCGTACAGAAAGATTTCATTTATTTACATCAGGATCATCGCAGCATTAAAAAGGCGACACCTTGTGTAACCTGATAAATTAAGAGCATGTAATTACACTAGAGGATGGAAAAAGATGTGTGCTGCTCAGCTCAAGAGACAGACTTCATGAATCGACTTAACTTTAAATTCACGGCGATCGTTTGTGAGTTTTTGTCTTATCAAACAAGGTCCTGACATGATTACTGCAGTGAGGAGAGAAGCCCTGAACAGAGCTCGCATCAAATAACTTCTCTGCTTTCCATCAGGAGGAAACTGCTTCCTTCATCTCCGACACTGAAGGTGATGCAGGTTTTAAGATCAGTCTCTGCAGTCTGGCTTTAAAAAGGTCCGCGTTGGAAGATGGTCGACTGTTGAGTCCTCAAATCTTCACATACTGACGCTCTGGGCGGGCAGGTCGGGTCGGCCACCGAGCCAAAAACAAGTCGGGAATGAGACTCAACAATCAACTAAATCTCTGAAAATACAAAATAAGCCGGAGCAGGTTTGTTAAGCGAGAGACTGGAGGGAGTTTGTTTGAGAGACCTTGATCTGTGTGAAGCAGCAGTCTGCCATCTGGACATGTTTGTTTTTCCCTGTCGTCGTGTTGCCGTGTCAGGAAGTCCTGCTCTCTTTTAATATTTTATTTATTGACATGTGACTTTAAGGAAATTAATATTTGTACCGGGCGTTGTTGGCGGGCTGAACTCTTTTAGAAATGCTTGACCTCCTGCCAGCGTCGCCTTGATTCTCTGAGAGCCGTTCTCACCACAAAATGTTCCAGTGAAGTGCCTGAAGGGTGTGAATCAGACAATATGTGCCAGCGCACCTGAGGCGATCGCAGTCTTTCAACAGTACCCATAATTCATACCTGAGAAACAGTATAGACGTTGTACATGAGTATCAAACGTAGGAGTAAAAGTTAATTATGCAGCTCTTTGCTTCATGTCGTCCGTCCTCTCCTTCGCTATCCAATCAAATAAAAGCCCTCCCGCTGAGTGCCTCAGGATTACACTGACAAACTACGTGTCCCACAATGCAACGTGTCACGAGTCTCTCTCACCTTCGTCAGCAGGTCCTCCAGCAGCCCCATGTTGGCCTCCTGAGCTTTGATGGTGTGGGAGAAAAAAGCATACGTCTTCCTGGGAATCACCTTCTCCTCCGGCGGCCTCTTCACCCCGATTATCAGAGACGCCTCCGAAATGTCCTCCTGCACGACGGCGCCCGCCCTCAGGAAGTACTGACGACAAGAAGGACGGATTGAAGCGGCCGTCAGAGGCACTCACACTTTTTAAACTAGTCTTCTGACACGAAACTATGTTGATAATCACATGAGACAGATAGAAGGTGATGAAAGAACACAGATGAACACGTATAGAAATATTATTACATATTATTTCTTATGTGCATTAAGTATGTGCAGTAAGAATTCAGTCATATTAACCATATATCATATAAACTGAAAAGAAAGCTATTGCTGTGACACAGAATAAACAAGTAATATAAAGAATAATAATAATAATAATAATAATCACCTGTATAAATCCTGACCTCCTGACATGTGAAATGTGTTATTCTTCATGTTTCAGCGCCTCACCTTCTCGTGGATTGCTCTGCGGTTGGACGGCTGCACCAGGACTTTGACGCCGGCGTTGGTGAGCTCTTTGACGTGCCGCGGGGCCAGCGGCGCCCTCCTCTCCCACGGGTTGACGTCCTCGCGGCGGATGGCCATGACGGCCCTGTGGTGCTCATAGCGCCGCTGGGCTGCGAGGCAGCTCTGCGTCCTCTTACCTTGGTGACTGAGGAGTCTGAACATGACTTTGCCTGCTCAGGACAAACACATGACTGATGACAACGCCACTGTTATCGAGGGCAGTAACATCCAGGAAGTGATGCAAACTGTAGTTACATGCAATGTGAACGCGTTTTTTTGCTGTATCTGACTGAGAGGTCAGAGGTCAGGTTTGCTGGGAGAGAGCTGCTGACAGACGGTTGGTTCAGTCCGACCAGAAACACTCTGAGACAGAACTGCTGTTTGTCTGTGTCCTCATGCTACGGCTGCAGCCAACACTTATTTTCATTGCTGATTATTTTTCTCCATTATTCGTGTTCATGTCTTGTTTTGTCCTTAACCAAAAGATATATATTAAAAACATTTTAAAACCTGTTGAGCTGCTGAGAACGCTGCAGCACTGAGCTTATTTATTCTGTGAAGCTCCAGAAATGTTTTGTGGAAACTTCACCAGACTCCTTTAGAAGAGGAGACAACGGCTGACTTTTTAATTTTGGGGAGAACTTTTCCTTTAAATGTGCACATATGAGGGTGGGATTGATCTCCTCATTTAACTCTTGGCAAGAAACAGATTTCAAAATGTGTTGAAATATTCCTTTAAGCCTCTAGCACTCCGATTTCTCTTGGAAGTCCAGGAGGGACCAGACAGCCTTTATGTGCCTATAGGATTAATATGTAACAGTAATATTGAACCTGTTACAGGTGAGAACAATAGTAACACAGGAAACTGGAGCAGCATCCTCGGAAAATATGTGCTGAAACACGCAGAGACGGATGTTAAATCAGTAAAAATGTAAATGGAGTTTGGTGCTGATTCAACTCGCAGTGCCCGATCAGCTTAAACCCTGCAGCCGCGCGAGTCAGTTCCGGGATCTGCTCAACACTATCACGTCACGTTATTAATTAAGTTATCAATACATGTATTGATTATCGGCTGCACGTGCAGCAGCGGGCCCGGTCCAACTCACCTTTCAGCCCGGTTTCTGTTCACCACGCCGGATCCGGACGAGGAAATGTGGCGACGGGTTACCGACAACACCGGAGAGTCACGCAGAGGTGAGCCGAGCTGCAACTTCACACACACACACACACACACACACACACACACACACACACACACACACACACACAACCACACACACACCGGGGCACTCTTCCGCTTCCGGTTACGATTACAAAATAAAACAAATCTTAGTTTCTGAGATGATAATTTGTCTTAAATGTGATTTATTTTTGTGGTAATAGACGTAATTTTCTATTTTATTTCAGCATGTATGAAGTCATAGTAAAAAAAAAAAAAAAAAGACAGACTTGACTTCTCCTTCAGTCTTTGTATTCATATTTCTTCCCCTCAGACTTCTGAGTGTAGTTTACTCAAGTCTAACATGAATCTCAAGTGTCAACTGTCGTGAAAAACATTCAGACGAATCATTTCACAGAAATATTAAGTGACCACCTGAGATGACTATCAAAATTTGCAGAAAATTCATATATATTTGAAATGTGTTCTCTCTGCACTGTGCAATAAGACAAAACTAATTTCTAATTTCTGTGTTTGCACTATCTGGTAATTTAATAAACACCAATAGTTATTATTTGTATTTGTGGATAAAAAAATTCACTGCTTTTAAATTTGTACTGTATCATAATACGTCTATTCTCTTTCTTACCTTTTTAAGTATATTGTCCATTTTTGCTATTGTTTTTTAATCTGTCGTTTGGCTGCTGGGACATTAAAAGATTTCTGATTATGATTATGATTATTCTCATGTTATTCATGTGTATGCAGCTGATTCTGTGTCTTTACTCCAATATTTGTACATCCAGTGTGTCATAATAAAATAAGATGAAGCCACACTAGTACAAGTGCTCTACATGATGCTGTCGTCAGTAAAGTCTTGCAGCAGTAAACACAATTTAAAAGTACTAAGAACCTGAAGTCCATTCAGCAGTTATCAGAACACAGAGGTTGTGGTTTGGTCCTGACAACAACTGTGTCTTTTATTTTGAAGGTGAACCTCCAGTCTTCCGGCTCCACGCGGTCATGCTGCGGCTGCAGGTTTAAGAGGCATTCCTGTGGAGAGACGCTCAGTGGGGAGTTGGTTTGTGTTCACAGCGCACCCCGCGTGGGCGGCTACAGTGCTGTATGACCGCCCACGTGAAGCGCATCATCCCCACAAAGACACACCGATGCCTGTGTGTGTTTGTAGTCCAGAGAAGAGGAACAGAGGGGCGGAGACACTTCAGGTCAAGTCAGATGTGGATGTGACCGCCCGTCAGAGCTGCCTAGGGAAAGAAAACGAGCGTTCACCTGCAAGGAGGCTCAGCCCGCGAGCGGTAGTTCTCAGAGCTCGGGCTGTGTCTCTAGAACCTTCACGTACTGAAGTCTCTCCACCAATCAGCTACCAGAGACGAGGAGCCGCCTCCCGCGTGGCCCGTCGCCCCGCGATGACGGAGGCAACCGAGAAAATGCTTCAACAACGTCACTGTCCCTGGATCTGTTGTTGACGTCATCACGACTCTGTTTGTTTTGCTTTGATTAATAAAATATGGAGGGAAAATAAATACTTTTGGAAAGTTTTATTGTTTGGATTCAGTGTTTTTGTTCTCTTTTTTTTTATTGATTGATTTTTTAAATTTATTTTTACATCAATGAATCAAATCAGTGGAGTAAAAACAACATTTGGACGTATAAAGTAGCAGAAAATGAAAATAAGTAAAGCAGCTCAGAATGGCAGGCTAATCAAGTACAATACTTACAGTAAATGTACTTGGTTACGTTGCACAACTGCTGATTTACAAAGTTGAAATGTAATAATTGTTCTTTTGTTTTGCTCCCTGACACGTTGGTGCACAGATCAGCCTTCAGCCTACACAAGTCACGCTGCTGATTGCTTTATTGTGTCATTGTTTGAATTGTTTCAATAAAGTTCATTGAAAAAAAAAAAGAGCAATCACTGCAGTTTCATTCTGTTCGATGAGATTTTTAAGGCAAATGATAACTGGTCTTTATGTTAATTAATGCAGCGCGTACTCATGATTCTGCGTTTTGATCGTTTGTGTTATTTACTGTTTTCACATCAATATGTGTGTTGTGTGGAGGTGATCTGTGGCAGGAAGCTACAAGATAAACAAGATGTCAAAGGGTTGAGGTCAGTAAATACTGTGCGATGAGTCACTTATAAAGTCATAATTATAATTTTAAAATGAAAAGTGAACAAGATATTGACTTTCAGTACGTCATTTATCTGATTTAACATCAAGTCTTTTTTTCATATTTTGCTGCCTGATGAATTTTTTTTTTTTTTTTAAAAATCATATATTTGATTTTTTTTCTTGCCCTATTTTGACATAAAAGGTAACAAATCATCCTGCATGTCATCATGTTCACCACAAACAGAATGATCAGAACTTAATTTAGTGAATCATTGACGTATATTTTCATTCGTATCTCATAATAAATCACATTTTTGATTTTCTATGATGTGTATTTGACTTTATGTTTATATTTTATCATCATTATTCTTAATTTCCTCTTTGTTTGTGACTCTATTTCTTGAATTTGCTGGCATTTAATTTAGACTTAACAGTATGTTGTTGTTGACTTGTAACGTGTTTGTGTATAAAATTTGTGATGATGAAATATATTTATCTATAAATATTTTATTTAACATATAAAAAAAAACTGCAGACCCTTCAAATGACGATCTCCAGCAGATGAAAAACAGAAATGTATTTATTCATCTTTACTTTGTTAAAGCCTTTATGCAGTCAACAGATCTTGTTTTAAAAAAGGTGATAGAAGAATTGATCACACACAGTTGATTTTATTTATTATTTTTTCTGGACGAGCCTTCTGCAGCCGGAGGCCTGAAACAAACTAACCGTCACCATGACAAGAATTATTTTTTTTTTAATAACAGTGGTACAATTTAAAATAAATATCATAAAACACTTTTTTTTTTTTTTTTTTTTTTTTTTACAATAATCCTGAGATTGAAATAAAAAATAACAACAGGCTGACTGACTGACTGACTGATGGAGAAACGCCTCGACTCGTCTTCCTCCGTCAGTCCGGACCAGAGATGAAGAGGTGCAGCTGTGAGATACTACATTTACATTTTGTCACTCTCGGCTCTGAGTTGAGTGTGTTTGCATCCAAATAGCATCACCAGTGTAGAGATTACAGTCACACTAACTGAAGTCCTGCGTCTGTTTGTTGGTTTTGTACGCAGGATTACAATCTTTCTCACTTTCTGTAACGATGCAATATGTAAAAAAAAAAAAAAAAAAAGTGTAAAAGAAAAACATAATTGCAGATACATGTTAGTGTTGACTTTAAGGCATCTTTGTAGTGTGTTGCAGACACGTCTACGAAAGCTGAAATGCTAACCAGCTAGCCGTGGCAGTGAGCCTCCTCCGTGCATATCAGTGCAGCTAGCTTAACGGCTAACTGAGCTAACCAGCTACAGTAAGCAGCAGTTTGCAGTTGCTCTGGTTTCCTCGCTCCTGTTCACATATTGCACCTTTAACACTGTGAGGTTTCTGACGTTTTGGTTAATTTCTCAGGGATAAAACTCCGGCGTCTTCATGTGGCTGATATCTGGGGACTGTTGGGCTTTTGCAGAGGTATGCACTCTTCTGAGTTCCTTACTAGGTTCAGCCTGGGTCATATTTCCACAGTTTTGACAGTAAGTTTTCTCAGAAACATAATAATAACACAGCAGAGGGTCAAAGCTGAAACTGATCATCCAGATCTGAGCTCAGAACTTCGTGAGTAAAATGTTTTCATCACTGAACGAATCGATGGACAAAACTGCCAAAATAAAATCCTACAGATTCTTCAGTGTTGACTCATTACGGATGTAATTAACCACCACCTGGTACTTTTTTTCTATATTTGGCTTATGTGATTAAAACTGAGTCAACTTCATTTGTTTTTGAAAAGTGTAGATTTGGTTGAAACCTCCAGGAGAAGTTTAGTCAAACTACTGTATTACACCTGTACCTGCTGTGTGTGTGTGTGTGTGTGTGTGTGTGTGTGTGTGTGTGTGTGTGTGTGTGTGTGTGTGTGTGTGTGTGTGTGTGTGTAAAGTAAAATAAATAGACTTTTCTTTCCTCGGTCGGTCGAAGAGAAACAGCGTAAAGTCTGCAGCTCACTTTAAACATCAGCTTTTAATTACAGTCATTCGTGGTTTTTTTACTCTTTGGATTGAACCTTTAAAATTAAACAAACAGTAAAAAATAAAGCCTGTGATCACCTGAAAATGAATGAAAGTAAATCAGACTAAGATTTTAAAGTTCAGCTGGTACAGCTCACATTTAATCGTCTTCTTTACTGGTTCATAATCTTTTAAAAGTCAACTTTTTTTTACGGTTTTTAAAGGTTCAATCCAAAGAGAAGAAAATGACCAACGACTGTAAATAAAAGCTGATGTTTAACGTGAGCTGCAGACTTCACGCTGCGTCTCTTCGACTGATCAAGGAAAGAAACGTCTTTTATTGATTTCTTCTTTAATAAAAAAAATCCACATTTTCACACCATTTTTGTCATTTTGTTTCCCTGCAGCATCAAAAAATATGATCTAACATCGATACGACAACTTGTTTAGTCAAACTGCTGTTGTTCATATTCAAATGTGTTTCTTCCTGCTAACATGTTAAAAGTACCAGTTTGCTGTTAGTCGACATTTTCTTATCATCAGCAAATCCAATGAAAAGCCAAAAAACAAACGTGTGTGTTTCTTAACACATTCTGACTTCCTGTCTGTGGCTCTCAGCTCCAGACCGCTGCAGAGATTAACACCAGTTTATGAATCATTCCTGTTGTCATTTTCAGGCTAACGAGAGAATGTAAACGAGCTACGACGTCCCCAGCAACTTGTTTCCACCCGCCGTTTCTAAGACATGTAAGCGCTTGATCATTTAAACACGGGGTATTCAGCGACGCAAAGTGATTCAGATTAAAACACTGACTCTGAGGCGAGGGAACCAGCTCCTACTGAACACGTAAAACTTGAAAAAACAACTGAAAAATATACAGTTTCACTTTTTAAAAAAAGTCTCAGTCACAAAAACACGTCAGTGTTTTGATGTTACTCAAACGGGAGGAGAAAGTGCATTTGTTGGGGACTACTTTAAGCAGCGGGTTAATTTAAAGTTGGAGTCAAACTCAGAGGAAGAAGTCAGTAAAATCAATTCACTGCTGGTTTTTGTTTTCATGGATTTGTCGACAAGAAGAATATAGATAATAAACGGACTTAATCTTTAAGATGTTGGTGTAAATCTGGTCAGACTGGCGGTTTGTGTTGTTTCACCTCCACATCTCTGGTCTCACATCAATCAATCTCACATCCTGAGATGCAACTGAAAAAATAATGAAAACTAATAATCACCGATGACTAATGATATAATAATTAGCCACCATTTTAATATAACTGGCTAATGTTCAGAGGGCGGGAGAGTCAAAGTTCAGCTCGTCCTCCGTGACGACAGACGCTGCCGGGTCGGCCGGGTTCCTCCTGTCAGCTTCCGGGCCACAGGGGTCAGAGGTCAGGGGTCGTATCAGGCCTGGAGGTGTTGAGAGGCGTCCTGATGGCTTTTTCAGGGTGAAGTTCAAGATGGCGGGGTCGAGTCTGAGGTCAACGGGCCCGAGAGGAGTCGAGGACGAGAGCGAGTCACATGAGGGGAGTTAGTACAAATACAATGCTCGTTGTTTAAAGGACTCTGGAGTGAAACATGTCAGACTTTGTGGACTACTGAGCGAAACAAACACCACCCTGACTCAAAAGTTCAGCAAGGTAAGGATCGGAATATATCAGAGCGTGAGAAAATACTGCTGGATTTAATAGATTTCACTTAAAAATGTGTCTTTAACTCAGATCTTTAGAAATACTGCCTGACTGAAAGACAAACCGAAGCTGCTCCGCCCCCTGAACCCCATGACTGCTCATCGTCCCTGTCCGTCAGAGATTTGTCCAAATCAAAAGTCTAGATTTTCCCCCGCTGACTCTCTCAGGCCGGTCACGTCTGAGGAAATAACCCCGATGACGTCACAGTGACGTCATCGGGGTTATAACTCAGCTTGAGCTTGGTGACATGAAAGACGACGTTACAAACCTGACACGAGGAGACTGAAAGCTGCGGGCAGGAAGCGTCTGATCAAAAGACACTAACATCCAGTTGCATTATGGGAAGTGGAGTAAAAGTCGGGATATCTGGGCCTCTTTCAACGTTCTTCTAATCGTCTTCAAGACAGTGAATTAAAGATATTTTGCCTGGCTGATATCTGGAGGATGTGAGACAATCAGCCACCAAAGAAACTAATTATTAAGTCATTAGAGGCTCAAAGTTTCTCATTTTGGGGGGACAAGCGCACAGATCGGTGACATGAGGGCACAGAAAGTCTACAGGGCTCCACAGATCTGCTGCCACACGAGGACTAAAGTTCAGCTCCAGGCCTGACGGAGGTCACAGCCGACCTGATGTGGGTTTTTTTTGTTTTGTTTTTTTTTGGCGTGTGGGGGACGAGGCGGGTCGGACGGAGTCGGCGCTCAGGCCTGCGGAGGCGACTGAGGGCCGGCCGGGTCGTGCAGCTTCCTGATGTGTTTCTTCAGGTCAAAGTTCCTGCAGAAGCCCTTCCCACAGGTGGGGCAGGTGAAGGGCTTCTTGTCGTTGTGCGTGTGCATGTGGAAGGTGAGGTTGTACACCTGGTGGAACGCCTTGCTGCAGATGGAGCACTTGAACTGCTTCTCGCCGCTGTGCGTCAGCTTGTGGTTCTTGTAGTTTCCTGCGCAAAAACAAAATCAGAGAAAACGAGAAGTCAGATTGTTCAGTGGAATCCTCGACACGAGTCCGTCGGTTCAAACGTTTGATCAACGGTAAAGATTATAGATCGTTTAGTTGTAATAAGAGACGGATATCGATCAGCTGATAAACACGATGTGGCGATAAAGATGTTCAGGAATTCAACTGTCTGCATATTGAGCGACACGTCGGCTGATATCCTTATAACACTTTTTAAAGAATTAGAGAAAAGACTGAAAGGGTTTAATGTGGAGGAAACATGTTTTTATTCTTATCTCCTGTTAAAAGTCTCATGACCCAGAAATATAACAGTGAAGCCACGACAGGACGATCGTTTGAAGCATCAGGATAACTGTGAAATCAGCAGATGGAATATAGAAATCGTGCTGAATAATCCATCAGAGATGTTTGGCCTTGTGCGTCTTCTGTTTAAGAGTTCATGGTTGTCTTTTATTTGTTTTGTTTTTTGTGGTGAAAAGAGAAGTTATAATTGTTCTTTTTGTTCGCGGATGCTCTCCGCCTCCACACACTCGTGTTTTACAGTGCAAAGAAAGAGAGAAAACACGCAGGAAATAAAGTTAAAGATCGATTTGACTAACTCTTTAGATATCGTAATAATACTGTGAATTCAATATTTCTACTCCATCAACCTTTCTTGATATTTTCTGTTAGTTCACCGTTTATATATTTATCTCGGCGTGTTCGTCTGCAGTGGAGTCAGACAGATTGAATCCCAGACCTCCATGTCAGAGCGTCGTCAGTGGCTGATTGTGCTCAGAAGACTTTTGATAATTAGCAGAATTCAGTTGATAAAAACACGGTTTTAATCATGTTGGCTGCAATTTACTGAATAAAGAAGACTAATTAAGTCATTTAAGGCCAAAGAAAGTACGATACTGAGAGCAGAACCTGAGGAAAGAGAGTCACATTTAATTTAGTCTGAATCAGAATCTGTGACAACGAGCAGGAGCTGCGAGCGGAAAGTAACTGAGTACTTCTACTCAGATTCTGAGTACTTCTACTCAGTTTCTGAGTACTTCTACTCAGATTCTGAGTACTTCTACTCAGATTCTGAGTACTTCTTGTACTTCAGTCGAGTGCTTCAGTTTCAGGACAGATCGAACTTCCCCTGAAGTGTAAAATCATTAAATTACTGTCACCTTTAGCTACGGCGACATTCAAAAGACGAAAAAAACAATAAAATACACAGTAATACTCATATTCTGCAGTATTATTACACCTGTATTACACCTGTATTATACCTGTATTACACCTGTATTACACCTGTAATACACCTGTACCTGTTGTGTGTGTGTGTAAAGTAAAAAAAGAGTTTTGTTTCCTCGGTCAGTGGAACAGAAGCAGCATGACGTCTGCAGCTCATGTTAAACATCAGCTTTTAATTACAGTCGTTCGTCGTTTTTTTTTTTCTCTTTGGATTGAACCTTTAAAAATAAACAAACAGTTAAAAAAAAAAAAAAGGAAAAAAAAGCATGTGATCACCTGAAAATAGATCAAAGTAAATCAGACTAAGAGTTTAAAGTTCAGCTCACATTTAATCATTTTCTTTACTGGTTCATAATATTATAAAAATTTCTACTTTTTTTATGGTTTATTAATTTTTAAAGTTTCAATCCAAAGAGAAGAAAGAAAAAAAATAAAATAAAAGCTGATATTTCAGACTTCACACTGCTTCTCTTCCACTGATGGAGGAAAGAAACGTCTTTTAAATCATGTATTTTTTTTTCTCTGTGGCATAAAAAATGTAATCAGACGCTGATATTCTTAAATAACGGCGACGACGCTGCTGATATTCACACTTCCACACTTTCTCCCTCCACTGATCTTCACGATACGGTAAGAAAAGAAGAATCGAGTCGTGATGATTTTGAATCCTCTGCGGTCCCGATGATGCGACACGTGTCTCAGTCTGGACCGAACGAACCGGTCGCCTCTGCAGAACTCCAGCTGCTGTTCGGACCTGCTGATTCGTACTCGTGATGTCGTTTGTATCCACACAGTCGGCCACAGTGTTCCTCGCCCTGACAGCCGACAGATGTTTGAATCATTTTGTCTCTTCTGTCTCTTTAAAATGTCACATTAAACCAAAGTGAGCTGAATTCTGCAGAACGTGCTGCTTCTATAGAAGATTTAAAGAGGCAACAGGCAGAGACTCAAACTCACTGACGAGGTAATAATATAAACTCTGGAGCATTTATTTCCTTCTTGAAGTGGATAAACGAGCTGCTCTCAGAGGAGAATCAGGTCCCAGAGCACCGTCTGAGGCTGGAGGGGTGGCAGGGTCCGCCACGTATAAACAAAGCAGAGCTGTGTTTTAAATTCTCCTTTAAGGTCAGTTTGTTCATTCAGACATGTTTGATTATTTAATTTGTTCATCAGCCAGAGAAGGATCATTTATTCACCCCCAAAAAACTACAGGCTGCTCCTTTAAATTAAGATATTATTATTATTATTATTATTATTATTATTATTATTATTATTATTACTAATATTATTATACATATTCTTTTCTTCTCACCTTTCTGATGGAATCCTTTCCCGCAGAACTCGCACACGAACGGTTTGTATCCCGCGTGGATGCGCGTGTGCGTGTTGAGCGTGGAGCTGCGGTTGAATGCTTTCCCGCACTGATTACACTTGTGCGGTTTTTCCTGGGGAGGAAAAAAAAAGAAAAGAAAAGAAAATGAAGAAAAAGAAAAAGAAAAGAAGGAACACAGAAATAAAATATAAATGTGACGGACATCAGACAGAAACACGCGGAGTCTCCGGAAATAAATCAACATGTTGTAGTTTTATTTTAGATTTTTTTTTTTTAACACAGTTATTGTTTTTATTTCAAATGTTTAAGAGGAAACTTTCATCACACACGCACACACACACACACACACACACACACAGCTCGGTTCGGGTTAAATAATCTGATTTATTCGCACTAACACGTCTCATGTTCGCTTCCTTCATGATGAGTTTTCTCCGGATCTTGACTTAATTTCTAATTAAAAGCCTCACACAGGCCCCGCCCACCACACATATCCACGCATCTGATTGGAAAACTTTCAGATTTGATTGGCAGAAAACACAGGACGAATTAACACCCTGATAAATCATCACATTCAAAATATTATTATTATTATTATTATTGAGTCTGGTTAATTTAATAAATGTGTAATAACTGTGTGTGTGTGTGTGTGTGTGTGTGTGTGTGTGTGTGTGTGTGTGTGTGTGTGTGTGTGTGTGTGTGTGCGGTTCTCACCTGAGTGTGGATGATCTTGTGCCGGCACAGTGTGCTCGCCTGTCGGAATCCTTTCCCGCAAACTTTACACACGAACGGCCGCGCGCCGGTGTGCACGGGCATGTGGCGGGTCAGGTTGTAGTGCGCGTTAAACACCTGCGGGAGAAACAAACATCATAAATAATTATACAAATAAACTTCACTTGATTCATTTTTAATTTAAATCTTCACTTTGAAATATTAAATGTTCAGGAACAAACCGGGAATTGACCCTTTAAATAATCTGACCCCGGCTCCGTGTCCCGGGTTAACGCTTTATTATAAAAACCTTTAATTATCAGAATGAGTCCAATTAAAGATAATCTGCAACAACACCGGCAGCACCGAGACGAACCGGTCCGGTCCAGAACAACCCTGAACATATTTTTTTCTTAATAAATGATTAAAAAAAACTGTTTTTGATGTAAATAAATAAATATTTGCACCCTCTAAAGATAATCTTTTTCACACATCAACATGTTCAACAAAATATATTGGAAATAAAATAAAACAAACGAGCCTCATTTTAATAATATTTAGTTTTTATACTGAAGAGTCATAAAACGTGATTTAAAATTTTTAAAAAGCATAAATGAATGTTTGAAACAATCAGAGCGAGTTTAATTCTGTTTGTTATCGTGTAAAAGAGAATTAACCAGAATTTAAATCATTTACTTTAACGATTTTTAAAATGTGAAATATGTGAATTTAAAAAAAAAAAAAAAATGATTTGAATGAAATAAATAAATCCAGAAAAAAAAAAGCTTTAGATCGTAAAAAGCAGCAGAAGTTAACGATGTGATGGTTTGGTTCGGTTCCCGCTCCGGCTGCGGGTCCTGGACTCTCACCTTGCCGCAGACCTCGCAGGTGAAGACTTTGGGTTTGCTGCCGGGACAGGAGCCGCTCAGCCGGGCCGCCGCCGCCGCCGCCGCCGCCGCGGAGCCCTTGAAGATCTTGTCGGTGAGGATCTGGTCCCGCTCCTTCATGTAGTGCTGGATCTGGCTCTGAGACAGCTCCTTGAAGGCCTGCACGCCGGACACCGGGTACCGCTCCCCGGCCTGCTGCAGGCCCGGCTTGCTCTTCTCAGCCATGAAGGCTTTGTGCCGGGCGGTGAGCAGGTACGAGGCCATCGGGTGCAGGTTGACCAGGCCGGCCGGCGGAGGACACGCGCCGCCGTCCCCGCTGCAGTTCAGGTAGCACACGGTGCCCATGGTGGGGAAGGAGGACTGGTTCACCACCCGGGGTCTGAAGAGTTTGTACTGGCCGGCGCTCTGGCTCACAGCGGAGTCCTCCTGCTGGTTCTTATAGTTCAACCCGAAGCCCAAAAAGTCTGCGGGAGCGGCGAGAGAGGACGCGTCGAGGTGGCCCGGATCCAGCCCGCTGATGCTGAGCCGGTGGCCCGGCTCGTAGCCGAGCGGCACCAGCGGGATCATACAATGCAGCGAGGACGGGCAGACGTCGGGTTTCCCCACGGGAGCGGACTGGAACCAGCTGGGGAGCGGTATCGACTTGGGCTCGGGCGTCCTGGCCATAATCCGGTCGATGGAGAAAGCGAGAGGCTTGCTGCTGCTGCCGCCGGAGGTGAGCATGTCGGAGCCCGCGGGCTGGCTCCCAGAAGCCGGGGGGGAGCCGAGGATCCCCGCTGGGCGGCGGAGAGGACCGTCCATCACCTCCGCATCAACCGCGCCGCCACGAAAACAACAACAACAACAACAACGAGAAGCTGCTGGAGGGAAGCCGGGGGTCGGTGCTGCTCCTCACCGGCCCGCAGGAAAGGGCATCATCTGCCGGGGAACCCCCCCTCTCCTAATCGGCTGCCCAGCTCCCCCTCGCTTATTGACGGCCGCGGCTCGCTCGATAGCGGCGTGCGGAGAGCCGAGACCTCGTCGATCGTTACCGTCCAGGAAGGAGCGCGCAAAAAGTAGATAATTTGCTCAATTCTCCTCCGTCGATTCTCTGCACTTGTCGCCGCTGGAAGAGGAGGAAGAGAGGAGGAGGAGGAGGAGGTTGTCCCTTACTTGGCAGGACTCCTGCTCAACTGGAAGGTATTTGGTAAATCCCAGGTCCCCTTGTGGCTTCGCGTGACATCATTTTTTCCCCCTCTTCCTAATCGCAGTGCGCCAGACGCGCAGCGGCCGCGAGGTCAGGAGCTGTCAGAGTTTTGGATCAGATTTGGACCCAGCCTCCTCTTTTTTTTCCTTTTTTTTTTTTTTTTTTTTTTTACGCGCGCCTCAGAGAGGACACGGAGCTGCACGAGCGGATGAACTCGAGACAGAAAACGGATCGAGATATTGAACAGAGAATGGATTCGGAGTCATCGATCTCAGCCTGGGTGGGCTGCTGGGTCTCTGAGTCACAAACTTTGACTCGAGCGCTTTTTCTTCTTCTTCTCCTCTTTTCTTTTTACGCAGCAGCTTTTTAGATGCCCAAAATCCACCCGCGGCTGAAAAAACACTCCTGGAGCTCTGACTGATATATATCTTTATATATTTATATATATTTTACTGCTAAAGAAGCAACACGAGAAACAACCCGCGCGCTCTCTCCTCTCATCACATCCTGTCTTTTCAATCTTTTTTTTTCTTCTTTTTTTGCCCGGATGCGCCTTTACGCACAGAGATCAGGCTGTAAAACCACTCGGCGAGCAGAAACACGCCAATTCCACAGAGTGAATCAGAGAGTGACGGTTTTTCAAAACGACAACAATACCTCGATGAAAGCAACAGAGAGGAGTCTGAAGAAAAGAGGGAGAGAAATAAAAACGTGAGGCCTGAAGAGGGAAACACACACAACCAAACAACAAACACGAAGAAGGAGCCGAAGCTGCTGCGCACAACAATATTATTTATTTATTTATCATAAAATGTTCAAGTTTTAATTTGATTCCTCTCCACTAAAGAACATTTGCAACGCTTCAATCACTTATATTTCATTTTATTTCATTTTATTTTATTTTATCTACAAATAAAGATTCTCACGACTGAAGCGACGAAAAAAAAGATTTAAGTAAAAACGAAAATCCGAACATTTAAATATGAAATAAAAAAAAACCCCTTAGTATTTATTTACATCAATCGAAAAAACAAAAACATATTCTAACATTTTTTTTTTGACTCCACAAAACAACAACAAGCTTCAGTTTATTTTAAAACCAGAAATATTTTGTTTATTATGAATTTGCTGCATAATAAATCTGTTAAATGTGAGATTTCTTCTTGTGTAAATAAATGTTTTATAACCAAATATAATGCAGGAAGATATAAATGATAATTTATTCATCTAGCAACATATTCTACTGATATAATTAACGACACAACTGTCAAACAGCTGGAATAAAACAAAATATTGTAGAAATTGTAACTGTTGACAAAAACTGTGTTAATCAATAATAATAATAATAATAATAATCCTTGGAGCTGCTTACAAACAGATCACAGTGTTATAAACCACCAACACACGTTTGTATACAGCTTATTAATTTACTCTAAATAATATTAATAATAATAAATGTTGAGCTTTATTGTGTTTGTGTGACTGAATGAATAAAAATGAAAGCAGTGATTAAATGTGTGGCTGGTGTTCAGCAGCAGATCTGCAGGCCTGAATACAAACCAGCAGCTGTAATAAACATCATGAGTGTCAAAACAAATAAACACAAATTAATGTGTAAATATTTATTTTACACGCAACAAGAAATTATTGTGTTCGTTTCCACATTTTTGCTGCTTAAAATCGATTTATTCTTTCATTCTGCAGTGATTTTCTCTGGTTTTCACAGTTCACACTTCATTTTCTTTTAGTTTTCTGTGTTAATATGAGTTTTAAAATAATATTCGTGTTGTTGTGGTTATTGTTTTATTATTTCATGCTTTATTGATCGTGTTGTTTGTATTGATCTGTGGGCTGGAGGTGGTCTCAGGGGAACCGGTTCATCCTCACAGCCTGAAGTCCTGAACACTTTCTTCCTGTTTAGAAATTAAAGCAGGACAGTTTTTTTTTTTTTTATCAGCAACACGTCTTTTATTTTGAAAAAAACACAATTTTACACTTAATTTCTTTTTAATTCAAACGTTCTAATTCTTTCATTTTACCTCCTGGGTGTCCTGGTTTTTACCCTGTTATTAGTTTATTTATCAGAATCAGCTGAAGAAACATGTTTTTGTGGCAAAATCTGACTCTTATGGCAGAATTTCACACTTGATTTCACATTTAATTGTGTAGATCCTTATTATTACTATTATCATCATCATCAAATAACAGTTATAATAATAATCAACATAATGACGACGCCGTGTCGTCCGTCCTGTGTTTGTGTCTCTGTCGGCAGCAGCAGGACTCAGATTTGCTTTTTGTTGCAGGAAAAAGGTTCTGATGCTCATTTTAAAGAGGAGAGAAAAGAAACTGCAGCTGATGGACGACAGCCAGCAGAAGGCTTCTGAGGAGCAGAAAAAAGAAAAAAAAAACCCTAAGAGACCTCCGTAAACCTCCGAGCTGAAAGGAGAAACAGAGAATAGGTACTTTAGAAGACAAAAACAAACGGAAACCAATCCTTTTACAGCGAAGTCGAGCCCTGAATCCTGCGACCTTAAAGGAAAACGTTTTAAAACTCCGGGCACGTCCTCTAAATCTGCAGACTGGCGACTTCAGATTTAGTGAATAATGTGACGTTGGGTTTATAAATTTCCTTCAGCTGCTCATATTTAGATATGAATGGTTTAGTTACCTTGCAGTGACACAAGATGAAGGCATTTTCAAGGCAAACGTCCCATAATTATTCTAGTGGAAAATGCCCTGATGCTAATTTCTGTGGAAGTTATTCAAACAATAATAACATGTAGTATGTAATGTAATGTTTGTAATACATGTTGATGGTTTTACTTTTTCATCGAGAGTCAAAAGAACATTTTCATTTTAATGTCCCGCATTCAATATCGACTCGAGTTGAAAAGTACACGAGTGCTCCCAGACAAATGGAGTTAAAGTATCTAAACTGTGCAAATTTTCCGCTTCAGGAGCCTTAAATGTTCTGAAAAATGATATAAACTTCACTTTATCTCTTGCACACAGAATATTAATTTGTACACAGTTTTTTTATTGTGTTCAGTGACATCATGGTTCAGCCTGATCAATCACAACTGAGTGTTACTCTATAAAATGTGTCATATGTAACAGGTAGATTATGTTTGTCATGTGTAAAACAAAATCAACTATTAAATATAATAATTAGATAAATGTAGTGAAGTAAAAAGCAGAATAAATTCCCTCTAAAACACGTCGCAGTAGAAATATAAAGCAGCATAAATCAGGTGGACTTAAAGCAGCTACATGAGCTCTCACTGTTTGTTGATTGTGGCGCCCCCTGTGGACGAACGTAGTACGAGCACCAACACCTCTGAGAATGTGGCGGGCCTGGGACAGAACCGGAACATGTGGGAATGGCTGTTTGCACCTATCACCTGAGTCAGTTACATGGGGGTAAATCTGAGATAACATGACATTAGTTCAGTGAACTTTGTGCACAACTTCACACTGCAGGAACCAACCGACCGTAAGACTTGTTGCCCAATGTGGTTCCCAACTCTCGCTCCCAAGAATCCTTGGGGCCGGACACTGGGCTACAAAAAGTAGAAGTGATAAGACTGGAAACGCTGGAAATTAGCCGCCTCTGTTCAGGATCAAGAGCCGATAAAGACTCCGCCAGAGTTTCCGGCATAAGTGGGTCAAAAAGGAGCCGGTGTTGTTTTTCTTGCAATAATTTTCTATCATTTCATATTCCAGGTATTCCTCAAAAAACGTGTTTATAATAAGGAGCCACTGAACATTTTAATTTACCTTTTATACATTTAAAAATGTTTTAGTTTTTGTATTATTACCCCAAACTTCCATAAGTGGGTCAATGCATTTCTTATGGAACCTTTGATTCTAATCAGCTGTTGCTGTGAGGAATCTATTTATATTGGAACATGAACCTCATGTTAGTATTCTCTTCATCTTAAAACAGTAAGTACATTTTCAACATACTTATACATTCATGTGTGTGTGTGTGTGGAAGAGTATGTGTTATTATCATGTGTTAGCCTACTTTATAGTTAGCTATCATTAGCTAGCCACCCAAGCAAGCTAACGTTACTGTATGTGTGTCATTCATGACTATTATGTGAAACAGTACGTGTTACTATCATGTATCAACTTAGTTTTATTTATTGTTTTATTCTAACTCAATTTAGCTAACTAACCTAGCTAACATTAGATACTGTATGTTTTGTATCAGTGTCTGCAGGCGTGTTTACATTTATTCATATAGCTACACACTGATTGATAAGTTTGCTTGTCATTCACACCATTTCATGTTATTCCATCCAAGGTGGGGGAGAAATCCGAGGAGCCTATGAAGGAAGTTTACACACTTTAATTGTCAAAAAACACATTATTTCTCTCAGGTGGTTCATCTCTTCAACACACTGTGTGTTCAATGCTCTGTTTTAGCTACGGAGTGAGACGTCTCGCCTCTGTTCAATCTTTGGTGAGAGTTGCATATATGCATCACATCACGGGCAGGATGCAGCCAATCAGAGGAAGAGCAGGGCGGGTCATGTCGAGCAAGGTAGTGTGATCTAAAATAACGCTGCTACAGCAGTTACAACTGAATGTCTGCTGACTGACTGGAGTGAATATATTTAATTATAAATATAGATATTTATAAAACACCTGTGAGAGAGATGTGGTGTGGACTTAACATGCCCAAAAATGCTTCATAACACAAAACAGGAAGGGCAACAACTCAAAAAGCATCATATGACCTTTTTACACCAAGTCTCCAGCTACCTCACCTGACTTCTCATCAACATGGAGGAAGGAGATGATGACTTTTGGGTGAACTGTTCCTTTAACTGTACAGCTATAAGAGTGGTAATAATCTTCTCAGCCATTCCGATTATCCAAAAAGTTGGTGATTAATCTCATAGTTGACGACTCGTCGGTCAGTCCTGGCAGCTGCTGGCTGTAGCTAAATATTAAAGGAGAAGTTCACCCACAACGCTGCAGATGGAAGTTCAGGTAAAGTTTCATCACAGAGGAAACAATTATCATTATTTATAAATGAGCCAAAAAGCTTGTTGGGTTAAAGTCTCCAGAAGCTCCGAGATCCCAAACGGATTAGGAAACCTCACCCAACTTTCCATCAGCTCGAGGGGTGAGATAACGGCTGAATGTTCACGTTTGGGTGAACTGTTCCTTTAATGCAAGAGGTTCTGAACAGATTGCCTGTGACATCACAGTCGTTACATACCTCAGCTCATGACAAACCTTCAGTTTAACTCGTAGTTGAACAAACGACACAATAAAAAGCCTCAAGGTGAAACAGGTGCTTTAAAAACACTTTTAATCGTGACACTTAATAAGACACCTGAGCAAAACAGGTGCACAATCAGACGATATAAATATACTTCTTCATATAGATTTTTGTCCGTTTAGTTTTTGGCCTTTGAACTGCACTGACACAAACTGGATCGGACGGTTAAAAACAAACAGCAGGTTGTTGCACACAGTCGCTTTGAGGCCAAAACACTGAATTCACAGGTAAAACTCGTATTTTCTCACCGACGACACGCAAAAACAGACGGAAGTGAACAAACGAACGGCAGCGACGAGACGACTCGTCCGCGCGCTGCCGATCAGATTAAACACATCGATCAGATTAAAAACAGATCCGAGGATGCTCCTGTTGAGAAAAGAACAAAAAAAAAAGAGTCCACAATGTTCCAGTTGGTTGGCACGTTTTCTAAGACTTTGATCGGCGTTGGATATGATGCACATCAGGCAGTACGACCATATCACTCTACAGCTCAATATTATTCTTCACGACAGTAAAAATCACAATGAACAGAGATGACTGCAGATCTGCAACGACATCGACGTGTACTTCTGAACATTTACTCCCTCAACTCAGAGAGTTTCAATGCAGCTTCAACACTTTTTAAGACCTTCGCGTGGTTGTTTGTTGAGATACTTTATTCTTTTTAATTTTTGCACCTGAGGCCACCAGTTGTCGTTTGGCAGCGGGGACATTTCGAGCTACAGCAGGTTCAGATTGAGGGACTACAGCAACGTTTTATCAGCTTGGAGTTGTAAGAGCTCTAACTACAGACGTGAGACACCGAACATCAAACATTAAGACATCATTTACTTTGTGTTATTGTTCCGAAGGCTCAACACTGAACCGACAATTCTGCAAAACCCCCAAATAAAGTTATTGGAAGTTCGCCGATCTAACACACCGGTCAGAGCGGAAAACAAAAATCACTTTCACGTCCATTGTTTAGTTACCAAACATGAGCGGGTGCATTCACTTTCCAAACAAAGTGGATCAGATCATCTGCATAACATGTTGGTTTATTTTCAGTCTGATTCATCTGACAGCTTCTGCATTTCCAGACTTGTCTCACTTCTTTTACCAGACGTCACTCCGACTTCAGATCTCAGATGTAAACTTGGTGGGTTCATCTCTTCAAACAGGTATCTGCATGTGAATTCAAAATCTGGAGGCAAGGGACCTACGTAAGTCTACGTTGTATTGGCCAATTGGAGAGCAAAAGATGGAGAATATAATCTGGGTTTTTAATCGGCATCTTAAAAATATTCACACGTAGATATCTGTATACTGTCAACCATAAAGACATGAAGGGTAATAAAACAATAATCAGCTTTTAACGTCGGATTAGGCGACTGAAAAACACTAGCTGACGTGACGGTTGATGAACGCAGACGTTCAGTCTGCGACGAGGAGAATCAGTCTCGACTTTACTGACATAAAAGACACATCGGTACTGAAACTTTGGCGTTGGATGTAAACGAGTCCAACATTCAACTGTACGTTGGCTATTCAACAAAATCAAACCATATCAACAAGTCACAAAGACATGAAGGGATAACCTGAATGATTAAAACAGAACCTTACAATTCCAAGCTTCCCGTGAATAAAAATAAATCTTCTGATTGATTTCACTGCTGTTGCCGTCGGCAGTATCGTGTCGCGGCTCGCTCGGACTCTCGGGGCTTCAGCGCTGCCGCAGCCTTCGGCGTTTTTTGAACAACAAGCTACAACTGGATGAAAAGAAAACAGGAAAGCGCTGCGCTGTGGGCGGAACGCTGAGCTCGACTGTACAAAGTGACATCAATTAGAGTATGGCTGCACGAGGAGGAGGGCGGGGCTTCCTGTCCTGCAGGTGAGAGAGGGAGGACGAGGTTTGTCTCGGCACCACGTCCTTCAGGTGCCTCGCCTCACCTTGACTTCCTGTTTTGTCGTACATTCTCACTCGTGGACGTGTTCGCACGGCAGCGTCCAGACTATGAGGATGTGACAGGCCGGGTGTGAGGAGGAGGAGGAGGAGGAGGAGGAGAGGGTGGGTGTCGCTACCTGGCGTCCATCCTTCACCGATCAGGACCTCCAGTCACCGGAAATGATACGTGGCCTCAACAGCTCTCTGCACGACCACGGTGTGATCTTGTTCTGGAGAATAGAGGACTATAATATTGTTTTTAGAGCGAGGATAAAGTCCGCAACCTGTATAAATCTGATGTTTTCTTTTCTTACAGTGATCTGACAAAGTGTACGTACGCTTGTTAAATAAATTTGATATACTTTCTATTATTACTGTAACTAATAAGTGATTATTGGTTTACTTCTAATGATAAAAAACATCTCGTCACACATTGTCCATTATCACTGAACTGTAGGTAGTGACGGCTGTCTTAAGTAATATACTAGCAAGATTATGTTATCTATTAAGCTAACGTAAATCGGATAACGTAACGGATAATGATACAGTTTTTAAAATCTATAAAATTTCATTCTCGACTGTGGCCGAGTGAAGCAAGCTAACATTAGCACAGTATGCTCTGTTTTCTGTTTTATTTCCTCTTAAAATATGAGACAACACAGTCACATCCCTGCTTGCTAGCTAATGTTAGCATAACTTTTCCTGCAGGTGATAACACGAGGCCAGGTATCCATTTGTGTTTGTTATGGTTCAACTGTACTAGTCAACTCTGTTTCAGTTAATATTTAGATTATATTTCTTGTTGAAACACATCTGTAGATCTGTAGCTAATGAGTGAGCTACATGTTGTTAGCTTGCTAGCCTACCTAATGTTTGCGTTAACTGTCCCTGCTGACATAAAAATGTTAATATTTAAATATGTTAATGTTTCTGCTCATTCTCCCACATGGGAATTTAAAAATACTTGCTGACTTCAGTTTCAGATTAAAACCAGTCTAACACCCACAACTTGGCGCACTAGCTAACGTTAGCATAACTTGTCCTGTTGGTGTAAACAGCACGACTGTTTGGTCCAGCAGTAATCTATTACTTCTGTATTCTCAGCGAGCCTGATATTAGATTATATTTGTTGAGTTTGAGCCTAGAATTAAGATTTTAATGAGACGCACTCAGAGTTCAGCAGAGGACTCATATCATTGTGACCGACGGTCCTGATCTGTCGGAGAGGATGATAATCGAGTAGTGTCGGTGGGTGAAGGTTCGATGTGTGTGTTCAGTCGTCCTCCTCGTCGCTGTCTCTCATGCTGATGCCCTGCAGGCCGTCTCCGGCCTTGACGGCGGCTGTGGCTTCCTCCACCGTCAGACGGTTGTAGATGGTCTCGTAGCTCTTGTTGTTCAGCGTGCCGTCCAGGACGCCCTGCAGCCGGAAGTCACGGTAGGTCTTCTGTTGGTGGGAGGGTGGAGGGGTGGAGGGGTGGAGATAGGTAAAAGGAGAAGGGAGGGAAAGACAGACAGCATCTTAGGAATGCAGCGAGCAGGAGGAGGCGGCTGCCGTTCGGACAAAAGCGGCAAGATTGAGGCTCAAGGACGAGTCTTTTATGTGTCGGACCGGGAAGGCAAACTGAGGCATCCGAGGGGTTTTTACCTTCAGTCAGAAGCCATTATAATTCCACGTCTCGTCGCTTTCAAGTTAAACTCGCACGTCTCTGTACATTAGCAAACTATGAAAAGACAAAAGCAGCGAGCAGCAGAACACAGTTGAGCAGTTTTCTCTTTCATGTCTCGTCGCCTCTTCACACCGCTGCCGCTGCTTTCAAGGACACTTCGGGCTGGTTTGTCTTTAGCGTTTCTTATTTTCCTCCCATTTCACTTGTGACTGTTTTTACACGAACAAGCCAAATTTTAAAAATGCTTTCTTTTAAACTCGACACAACCCGTCTCAGGATCACCGCAGCTCTTACAGGTAAAACTAACCTGTCACTCAGAGCGACACACAAAATGTATTTCTGACAGAAGTTCTGGTCTCGTTCGGTTCTTTACCTTCACGATTTTGATGAGTGTTTTCAGCTGGTACATGTGGAGCTGCAGGTCCAATCTGTCCGTCAGCCAGACGCACACCGCCTTGGTGGAGCCGGTGTACCATTGCTGTAAAAAAACAAAACAAAAACAAACAGAAGGCAAATTTATTTACCTGTCAAATTTCAACCCAACGATAAAAAGTATTGTTTAGATAGAAATTATCTGGAACAACTGGATGCGCCTGTAATCCTGCATTCGCTCTGATGGAAACTTCACTGGTTGCAAAGAGACGTCTGACTTAATGTAAGCTTATGAGAAAATGACCCTAATTCTCACTCGATTTATTACCACAGCAAACAGTTTCCTAATGAGTTTATGGTCTCGACTGCTGTTTCCAAGTCTTCATCAATAATTCACCCATTCGTCTCATCGGTCACTTATTTATAACATGTGTTTATTCAAATATTCTTACCAAATTAATAACAGGAAGTCTTTTGTTGTTCACCAGAAAAAAGAATCTGTCAATTTCAAAATTCACATCTCCACTTGTTTTTTTAACTTTAACATCTGAAAAATGTGTCAACATGAACCTCGATGACATCAAGTGGGAAAACTTATGGATTTTGGTGAGTTGGTGTGGAATGACCTTTCTGTGAATTGCGGTCCATTCTACAGACCAGACGATAAAGCAGGTGTGACGACCACTCGCGTCCTCGAGCTCTCAGCCAGATACGATCAGGATTTCCTCCCCAGATTCCCCATCGTGTCCAAATACGCTCACTGCCGGCTCCAAAACGACGGTGACGGCCGTGATGCCAAACTCAAGAAGCTCAAAACAGAAGTCCACAAAGCTCTGTGACACCATGACGTCTCCCACTGGACACCGCTGTGTTTCAAGATCGCAACTTTTCATAAATCTTGTACCTTTGTAACCGAAGCCCGAGCTACTAAAACACAAAATGGCTCTGAGACGGTGAACGAAGTCTCAGTGTGACCAAAACTCACATCAGGAGAAATGAAAAGACTTTAGACTCATACAAAGAAGTTGGTTTTCTTCCAGTTCACTTCAACACATTTATTAGTCATTAGAGGACCTGCAGTCTAAAACACTCAGCTCTGATTTAACACACTGACCCTTTAAAGTGCAGATTATTAAATCAGATTCTCTAATAGCAGGATTTGACGTCAGACGTTCAGAGGCCAGAAATTTCCTCCAAAAACGATATAAATAAAAGAGGACATTATGTTAACGCTGTCACAGTCACTCTCTGAGCAGCGATCGCTGATGGCCGTCGCTCCCGTGCGTTTGCCGAGGAGTTCAGATGATCGCTGCTTCGAAAAAACGCCTCGCTTCAGTCCCGCTGACAACACGAGGTCAGAGGACGCGTGGCGTCGAAACGGCAAAACTCTAAAAGGTGAAAACATTTACCTATTCAAAGGCGCCAATTTACTGGAAAACTCCTGAATGCTTCGCGTCAAGGGAAGAGTTCACAGCTCGGCTTCGACCTTCAGAGGAGGGAAAAAAAAAAAAAAACAGTTTCCGTCTTTGTAAATTTCATTAAACGCTCTTCCTTCACACCTTCTGCCACCGGGCCACAGCTGCAGGGAAATCAAACACACCTTTTCTCACCTGAGGAGCGATCCTCACTTACAGCAGCATTCAACACTCTGCTGGTACAATGCACACATCGGGTGGCTTTATTCAGTTACCAGTCAAACAAGAACGTTCGGGGAAATTGCTCTGACACAGTAATGACCCGTAATATTCAGATCTGCTTCAAGAGCCGCTGGCAGACTTAATTTCACACTGACAAGAACAGTAATTATCTTCCAATTTGACAGAGAAAAAAACAGTCCAAAGGGTGTTTCAGACACTTGACAAAAGCCAAAACACGTCCGCGATCATTCGAGGGTCACGCAAATATTTGATTACATCTATTGTGGGAACGACCTCTGACCTCCTTCACACTGGCTCCTTTTAATTATGTCAAAGTAATGAAGCAGTTTTTCACCCAGTCCAAGTTGTTGAGTTACAACTAATGGCAAAGAAAATATACGCTGACGTTCAAACGAGGAGACGAGTTTAATCAGCGGCCCGGATTTATTTTCTCTCCCGTCTGGCGGAAACAGAACCGGATGCTTTGCTTTGTGAGAGACTAACAAATTCTGCAAATGCTTCTGAAACAGAATCTGATCTTGATGATGTCAACTTGTGTGTGTGATCACAGCTGATCAGGGAAAAAAAAAAAAAGAAGAAGAAAAACCCCGAAACACACACAAAGTTTAACTGCTGCCATTTTGTTTGTGTGACCTGACGAGACACGAATCCTCGAGAAGATCATCTGAAACACGTCCAGTCGGAGAAATTCCTCCGACCAAAGCAAATTAAATTCTCCTCATGTCTTCTCATCACAGGAATCAGGATAATAATCATGTTTTCATCCAGGAAATGCACATCAGCGCTCTCCAACAGAACAATGTGCAGACGTGTGCGATCGTATTTGCTGACTACAGTTTTAATGTTCGTTGTTTTGGTTCCTATTTTTCTTTATTTTGACATTTTCCTTCCAGGTTGTATGAAACATTCTGATTTGCCGTCATGTCGTGTACATTTTCATATCCTTACATGTGTGTGAGGAGGACAGTGTCACTGATTCTGGCTAATATTGGCATTTCTCCCCCTCCCTCCCTCCCTCCCTCCATCATTTCCTCCTCCTCTCACTCTCCACATTAAATATTTTTTTTCCTTCGCTGGACTCCGTGTTGTATGCTAATCAGCTCGCTGAGTTAACAGCTGCTCGAAGATGTTGAAATTACTGGATGATATTTGCTGCTCCTGTGATGATTTTCTTCTGATTTCCGTCCTCCTCCTCCTCCTCTCAGTGAAACGTTTATTTGAGTCTCTGGGAGGCGAGTTTTTCCTCAGATCGGCTAATCAGCTGCCTGGCGGTCGCCTCGCGAGCCGCGTTAACTGACGTGGAAATTGAGTACGAAGACGCTCCTTAATTGAGCTGATTAGAGGACGAGAGTGAAAACAGATGGAGGGAATATGTGGGGGGTGGGGAGGAGGAGGAGGAGGGTGGAGGCTGGTCTGCACAGCATTGTGGGTCGGCATGAGTCCTGTCAGAGACGATATGATGAAAGGAGGGGAGGGAGCTTCCCCGATGGTGTCACAGTAATGATGTCATTAATACATTTTACACATATTCTTAAAATTCAAAGTCATTTGAACTTTTGAGTCCTTTTGAGTCATTTTTGTTGAGATCACTTTTTCTTCCAGTGTCATTTTCTTGATTTTCTTCTTTCATGATGCTGAAATTCCTGAATGTAGATAAAACGACGCTCGCTGTGACGCGTAGTGAAGTATTTTGTCCTTGACGTTTCATCTGAGATCGTTCGTTTTGTCAAAAGGATGAAACCGTCAGCAACGTGTGATTTCTTCTTCTCTCTCTTTCCACCTCGCTACCTTCCATTTGGACGCAGTCCTAAATGTAAACTTATAATGTTAAACATTTTATGTTATTAAAAAAAATATGAAAAAAATCACTCCTGAAGGCCGAATCTGAGATGAAATGATTTCATGTCAAGAGATCCACAGCGCTCGCTCGCACTTCTTCTTCTTTTTTTTTTTTTTGCAGCGTCCTTGTCAGCTGCTTCATCAAGGTTATTTGGCTCCTAATGTGAAGAGGATGGAGCTGTGTGTGTGTGTGTGTTAGTGTGTGTGTGTGTGTTAATGTGTGTGTGTGTGTGTGTGGGCATGTGTATTACACTCCTCTCCACACAAAGACGTTCCCTGGTGAGCACTCGTGGACAAATAGACGGACAGCCACATGTGAGCATGCACACGCCGAACAAAAAAAAAAAACAGAAATCACCGAAACGTTGACATCAGCTCACGTCCTCGTCCTGTTTCTCGTCACTTTGCTCGCCTTCTTCTTCTTCTTCTTCTTCTTTCCATCCGTCGGCGTTGAACAAACGCTTTTTGTTTAAAGAAAAGGCGCCTTAAATGAATTTGAGTTCGACTCCTTCAGACGCTTATAGACAAGACGACGGCCTGGCAGGAGGCCCGACGCTGCTGTATGAACACAGGTTTACTTTCTTTGTTGCACACTAACTGTGTGTGAGTGTGTGTGTGTGTGTGTGTGTGTGTGTGTGTGTGTGTGTGTTCAAGGGTGAGCGGAGACACTTTGAGGCCCCGCCGTCACCTCCTCGTTGGTGCATGACTGGGCGCTTCTGAGCTCTATTAGACTCATTCTCCTCAACCCCCTCCCCACACACACACACACGCACACACACACACACTCGGATCAGCACAGTGCAGCTCGAGCCTCAGCCACAATGCTCCGAACCCTCAGCGGAGGCGGCAGGTGGCAGAAATCCATCGCTCTGCTTCGTGCTGCTAATGTGTACGAAGGTCTGAGCCGCCATGTCTGCTGCATTGACTCACGGCGGCGAGCTGAGGCGTGTTTGGCAACTCGGCGCTAAAATATTCGTATAAATCTGAATCCTGGTGGGGGGGTGGTCGGTGGATGGATGGACGGGTGGATGGATGGATGGAGGTGTGTGTGTGTGTGTGTGTGTGTGCAGCTCCTGCAGAGCGAGCCGACAGCTCTCGGTGTTTCCTAAGTGATAAACAGGTCAACAGAAGCAGTCTGTGTTTTCAGCCTCAAACAGACCTGCCGCTGCTCCGAAAGTGGAGAATCAAACCTCACACACCGGCGGCAGCGACGCCCGACTGCGAGCTGCATGTGCAGAGATTTTTATCAGCACAGTGAGTTTTCATACGAGTGTTTCTTATGAAAAGATCAGACACCAGAACAGCTTATTGTGAAATTACAATTTGCAGTGCAGCAATAAAGATAAATTAAAGAGGTCGTGTGGTGCTAATTTTCAGGTTCATGCTTTTATTTTGGTGTCCAGGTAGAATAAGTTTACATACTTTTAATTTCTAAAAAACACATTATTTTTCTGGCGTGGTTCAAACTGTGTCTTGAACGCTCTGTTTTAGCGACGGAGTGAGACATCCCGCCTCTGTTCAATCTTTGATGAGAGTTGCACATGCGCATTACTTAATGGAAAGGATGCAGCCAATCAGAAGCAGAGCAAGGTAGTGTGATCTAAAATAACGCAGCTGCCGACTGACTGGAGTGAAAACACTTTATGATGAATATATTCATATATTTATATAACAGCTGTTACACAGCGACACATGTAAGTTACAGAGGTAAAGGTTCGACTCCAAACCAGGTGACTCAGGTGGAGCAGAAGAGCTACACAATAAAATAAAAGGCGGGAACCCAAAAAGCAGACTATGACCTGGAATCATTTTGCCCTCATAAATCATCTGGAAACTATGAACTGAGGAAATAAATCAAGTGAGAAGTTGGGTCATTTCCCATAAGCTTACATACAATTTAGAATTTGCAACCAGTGCTCGGCTTCACTTTTTAAAACTTTCATACAGCCGATGCTTAAATTGAAATTTAGAAATCGCACCGCTGTGTGGACCTGAAGACTCTCAAGTGTTTGCAGTTCAAGAGAAAATGGAACTGAATTTGAACAGTGACAATATTTCAAGGTGGTTAGTAAAAGGAAAAAAACTTTTTCTCATTGATTCCTCATTTACCCGAGTGTGTTTATTTATTTTTTTTGTCTGATGAGGCTGTGAACCCGCCTGCAGAATCCACCTTTACTATGTCCTCATTCCACCTCCGGCTGACGGGAGGGAACGCCACGACCGCTACACCACTTCCTCTCTCGTTAACCCGGCTTTTTTTTTGTCACAAACGGCACGGCGCTGAATATTGTGTGAGCGGGTCACGGCTGATGTCGTCTTCATAAACACACAAACTGTTGTGGCTTCATCTTCAATTAGTCAAGAAGTCGTTCAAATGATTTGTTTGTGTTGTTTGTAACCTCCCCCCACACCTGCAGAGACCACTGCCTTCATGTTTTGTGTTTTATTTCAGGTTTCTTTGGTACATTTTTGTCTTTCCAGTTTTTTTTAGGATGTTTTAACTCTGGACACTTTTAGTTTGCAATGACAGATTGGTGGTGATCATGGTGTTATCATGACTGATAGACACGGCGACCAACGCTACCAACATAAGTTGCAATGAAGTGTGTTTGTCTTTCAAAACAAGAATGAGCACTCACGTCGAACACCTTCTCGACGTAGAGCTCGTCGTTGACGCGGTCTCGGAGGATGTCCTGGTTCTGCCGTACGAAGGTGATGTAGGTGTCGGCCAGATCCATCCCCGGTTTCTGCGGGAGAGACGACACAGTCAGTCTGAAGACGACTCCAACACAGGTGGAGGCTGAACATGGAGACAGACGCCACACATTCGCAGCCTGGTGTTGAAGACGTGAACGTGGCCGGTGCTCATGGTGCACGTTTCACTGCACAGACAACAGTGAAGCGTGAGTTCACCGGCAGGGTTTTGTGATCACAGTGAGATGGAACAGAAAATAATGAAAAGAAGAAAACAAAAACAACGAAGCATCGCGGGCTGACGTCTCGCCAACGCTTCCATTAGCTCTGTTCAATGTTTTCAATATTTTTCCTCTGACGTCCTCTACCCGCTCCGCTTCACCTCTCATGTTGAGTTTCATGAAAGCAGCCGTAAGTGTTGACGTACTGTAGCTACAGTTTAGCGCCGCTAGCTGAGCGCTGCAGCTAACACCGCTATCACAGCGACTGCCGGGGCGAAGAAGTGTTCATGGATTAGGTTCAAGTTTTATCTTGCAGTGAAGAGACCGAAGTGAATGCCAACGGAGAAAAAAATAGAGACGGCTGGACTTGAGTAGAACATAATATTAGTTGGTTTGCTAACGTTATCCAGTATGAATTGTGTTATTGCTCTTGCTCGATGTTTTAACTCGGTAGGTGTTGATTAAAAGCCACAGCAGCTCATATCCACAGCGGTTCAGCTGGTAGCGTTTTACAGTGCGATCGTCTCTGGTTCATGTTACGTTGAGCTGTGTGCAGCGTTTGTCTTGCATTTTTGTAGCACTGTTCCAGTCTACTGACGGCTCAAAGTGCTTTACAACACATGCCACATTCACTCATTCACACACACATTCAGGAGCAATTTGGGGTTCAGTATCTTGCTCAAGGACACTTGGACATGCAGCTGAGGGGAGCCGGGATGTGTGCAAAGAAATTATTTTCAAGTCAACATATTGCCATGACATGCAGACTTTTGTCTGAAAGTGACGCTACATTACATCCGACAAACTGTTACAGAAAGCTGGGATCTGTATTGATGAGAGTGGTGTTGGGGTGCCGAGTTGTACTGAAACACGGGGAAAGCGTCCGTTTGTCACGTATGTCTGATTTGTGACGGACGACTTTTTCATCCCGTCTTTCCGGCCGCGGCTATAAAAGCTTTTACCTTCCAGTTTACCGCCAACAATGATTCAAACACAGATTCTTTGGGTACAAACTTAAACACATCATTTATGTGAAAACATTCTGTAAATAACAAGTGTAAGTGATAAAACACATGTATGTTGAGCACAGAGTCAGTAATGTGAGCAATGACTCTGAGAGCACTTCCCTCACGGACACCAGCAGACTGTGTGTTTGTGTGTTTGTGGAGGATAACGCTGGTTTACACTCCAACAACACAGGGAACAAGTGTTCAGCGTCACCTGCTGCTTCCTGGGTGAAAAGAAGCAAAATAATCATCCAGCGTCTCCGTGTCGGGAGTAACAAGAAGCTGCTGGAGCTGCTACACCGGCGGAAACGTTAACTGCTGTGGCAGCAGCGGTTTGTGTGGCGGGGAGAGGCCAGAGGCAGGAGAAGTGGGTAAAACCCTTTTCATTCACACTCCCTGTTGTCAGGGGAGATTACAACTGTAATGCTTATTGTAATTGCTTTGACATCTTTCACACTCGTTTTCTCTGAGCCGGCATGCGTCGGCCCCGGGGGGGTTGTTGTTCTGCTACAGCGCCGCTGAGCATGGCACGTCAGGTCCCTCGTGGAAACACGAGGAAATGGAGCCTCAAGAAGCCCAGAAACCTTTTGGCTTCACTTAAAGGCAAGAGGCAGGCTGGAGACTGATTATAAATTTGGGACTGTAACCTTTTGTTTGTCCAAGAAAACACAAAACTAACACAAACTGTCACTGAAAAAAAAAAGGACTGGATGTCGACAGTGAACTCAATCGTCTTCTGTCACTTCCACCACGAGCGAGTGTCTGAATCTGGGTTTGTGATTTGGCAAGAAAAGAGGCAGCTGTGGGGAAGCGGACCAGACGGGTGGTTCACACACTGCTCCCGCTCTGAGACTGATACCGCCGCCCGGCCGCCGGGATGTAAAGATACATTAGTCCTGAACGTAACACATCACCGTCACGTTATCACAGCCAGCAGGGCTGCCAAACGGCCGACAGCTGCACCACTGGACCGACGTCTTCAAGGACACCAGGGGACGATGTTGTGGTGAAGTCCACTTCTGATCGCGGCTACCAAAACGGTAACGTCAGACATTAGATCCTGTAACCTCTCTGACTTTAAAGTCAAACACTTCCCGACAGAAGCGTTCTCATCAGCTGCTGCAGAGGCCTCGGACGGCGAGTGACAGACTGAGATCAGTCAGAGACGCTGTGATTCAGACAGACTGCTGGACAGAAACCAGGGGTTAAAGTGGGGTCACATGGCTGCGAGGGTTTCTGCTGTGTGTGTGTGTGTGTGTGTGTGTGTGTGTGTGTGTGTGTAGGAAGAGGAGGGGTGATGTGGGTGTTACACTCGACCAGAGAGAGAGGAGGCGTCAGGACCAGTGATTGACAGGCCTGTCGGATTCCCCATAATCCTCTGGAGCGAGTGGAGGAGCGAGAGCGCGGCAGAGCGAGTATCGCTGTCGCATGACGATTAGAAATCTTGACGAGAGTGCAGCACGTGTGTCTCGTCATGTTGCCTCTGATCGGTTCCAGCAGACGCTTCCACGTCACGTCCACATGAACGCAGATACATTTCAAACACGGGTTTGTTTTCTGTCCTCGCACTCGCTCGTCTGTCTATCACACAGATTTCAGTCACGTGAAGAAAAAGAACGTCTGAAGCAGGATGTTGATGACGGTGATCGCTTATAAATAAACTTAAACATGTGGATGAATACGCAGGTAGATAAATAAAGAAGTTATCATGATGTGATTAGACGAGCATGTGTCGCACCTGTTCTCCAGTTTTTCCACCATAGAAGAAGATGAGGATATAAAATAACTTAATTAAGAGCACATAAGTATCATATCATAAAAATGTGGTGGAGTGGAAGTTTGAAGTAACGGAAAATAGAAATACTCAAGTGTTCTCGTCTCATTAAATTTTCTTCCCCAAAACTACAAACTGCTCCTTTAATACTGACAAAATGTTCACAGTAGACATGATAATATATAATACAACAAGCAATTTCTTTCTCAAAAATTTCCATTTGCATTGTGATAAAATCTTGAACACTTTCCATCGTCTCGTTGTCTCCTGACGCAGCTCTACGCTGGTCGCCACCCGCCGTAAAAACACATGAAGAAGAAGAAGAAGAAGAAGAAGAAGAAGAAGACGCAGTAAATAGCTAACACGTTACTCTTAACGCAGAAGACTTCGTGGCAGTCGAGCTCGTTCTGGCGTCAGAGGGATGAACGGAGCTCGGCCTCTGACGCTGTATCCAGATTTTAACAATCAGCTCCACGCAAGCTGCTGCCGGCGCTGAATCAATAATAATAATAATGGTGTCGTAACATTACGGCCTCAGTCAGAATTATCATTCAGAAGAGGCGTTTCCATTTCCATCGACCTTCTTTTAAAATGCAATACTTCAACTTGTGCCTGAGAGACTCTCACGCTCTCTTTACTGAAGGTGAAGTGTGAGATCACCTGTTAAAAATGCCTCTGCGTGAGTGTGGACGGGGTGAAAGCAGGAGAGGAACCTGCGCTCAGACTGTTTGTGTGTGTCACTGGCAACATATTACTGCCCTTGTTGTCACTTGAGACATCAATTTCCCTCCGTTTCCACCCCCCTCCAGGCTTAGTCTCAATCATTTACCTCTCTTTTCTCTCGTTCTGACGAGCTGACAAAGCAGCGTGACAGATCGGAGACGCCGGCACAGTTCCAGCCACGGAGATTAAGACTTTAACACGAGAGGAAGAGAAAGGCGGAGAGAAAACACACATACAAGCGGCTCGGCGCTCTTGTCACGCTCTGCCCTCGCTGCCTGTTTTTGTCTCCATCACTGTTTCTTCACTTGTAGCCAAACACCAGTAATCCCCCTCCGCGCCGGGATAATGGCCGGCCCGGTTGCTCGTCAACACTTCACAACAACAAAAAAAAAAAAAAAAAGAAAAAATTGAGAGTGTAAAATTAGGAGCAGGTCGTGTTCGGATACAGACGGGGGGAGGGGTCGACGGTCTGAGGCGGTGGAGGGAGGAGAGGCTCGTTGATAATGAGCGGTTAGTGGGGGGAGGAGGAGGACGAGGGCGGTGAAATGCCAGGTAATTACACACCGCTGCTGGCCTCGTTTCCTGCCCTGGATTCATTTCACTTCTGCCAGGTGCATGTTGTGTTGTGTGTGTACAAATATGTCTGTTCGCATGTCATCGCATTAAAAAGTCCCGCTGTGATTATTAAAACGAGTGCTTGGACACAAACGCTCCGCCCATCCACAGTCAGCGCTCGTTCACATGATGCATCAATAAAGTTGTTTCTGTCGTCCCAGTTCAAAGAAATGACACACGGACTGATAAAACAATTAGTTACTGCGTCTTTAAATATCTCCTCTCGGAGCTTTGGGCCCCGGAAACGTTTTTTTTTTTTTTTTTTGCAGCGGCCCTGCAGGACCGCGTTGTGTTAGAGATGGTGAAGAGCCAGTGCTGACGATCGCTCGTCCAATGTTTGTGTTCCTGCGCTGCCAGTATGCATATGTCTGATACGAGCATGTGTGGCTGTCAGTCGCTGGTGTCTTGGCTGTTCAGGCGGGAGAATGTCGGACCTGCTGAACACGTGTGAGTCAGTGTGAGAAACACAGCGAGCGACTTCCAACCCTTCACAGTGTGAGGACGCCGACAGGACAATACGTCAGCACGAGTCCGGGAGCCGCACGGGAAGTTAAATTAAAGAAAGTGCGACTGTAACTTCTTGTTGTTTGATCCTGGTTAGTGTCAGAATCACTGCGACACCTGTACGACAGCATCCGATACGTATTTATTTAGCAGTTTCTAAAACCATAAGGGTCAAAACTTGATCAAGACTATAATAGGAACGGCTCAGAGGTGACGTTTAGATTTAATTACAATTAAAGCCGAAGATGTAAGCAGAATGAGAGCGTCTCCACTGTGAAGCTAATGTTTCGTTAGCTCACGTGAGCTCAGCCGAGGCTCCAGGACAAAACGTGTCACCTGCAGTTTGAGTTTCAGCTTTTGTAAGTGTCACACCGCTGGATATTTTTTAATGAGACATCGGGACAAATTCCAGCCGTGTGTGAGGCGACCGACGCTAAAGACAGTTTGAGTGTGATGCTGTTAGTTACATCGGCATCAGCAAATGCAGCAGAATTACGTTAAATATCAGCTTATTGAAAAGGGAGGTTGAGTTTACAGTCAGGTGGAAACCCTCCAGTTTGTGTTTAAGAGAGACAGAAGGTCCGTCCTCACCTGGAGTTCATCAAAGTTTAACGTCAACAGCCGTGAGAACATTTATCTTTATGTGTGAAACTATGAAGCTGCAGTTGTCAGAGAAATTTAAAAAAGCACAGATGAGCGCTGGACGGTGAAAGCTTCATGATGTCGTGACAAGATGGTGGGCGGAGCCGTCCGGTGGGTAGACGCAGAGGCCCCGCCCCCGCCTGGAAAAGAGGCTTACCTGCATCAGGTTCCCTCCACACAAAAGACCAAAAGACCAAGGTAGCGGTTACATTATAATTTCAGGGGTGGAGGCAGCTGAGGAGGAAGTCTGGACGGGAACCAGAGAGCATGATGGGAGATGGTGGGATGTACCGCGGCGGGAGCGAGGATTAAGGAGGTGGAGGTGAGACTGCTGAGCTGCTCTTTATCTCAGCTGGGTGATGAGTCAGTGTGGGATGTTCTCAGAGGATTCATCGGCCTGAACTCATTAATCATTCCCCTCATCACGCTTTCACAGATCATTGATTTTAATTTAGACGTTTGAACAACAAAAGGTTTCAACATAAGAACATATTTAACTTTTCTTTCAGTCTTCCAGACCTCGTCCTGTGTGAATGAGCCTGTGTGAGGACGACCTCACGCGTTCGTGCCTTCATGGACAAAATCACTCTCATGGTTGATGTTTGATGGATTAAGAGACCAAAAACACTCGATTAGGCTTTTTGAAACATCCTCATAGTAGCATGTTAGCAGCATGTTAGCAGAGCTGCTAATCGCTGCAGTTACGCACATAAAAATAAAAATGACGTGTCCTGGAGCTGCCGGATAAACATGGAGAACTAAAACGTTGAGGTGGGATTTGTTGTCTTTGGACAGAAGCAGGCGACCACTTTTCCTGTTTCCAATCTTTATGCTAAGCTAACAGCATTTTTACATAGGTGACTCCTTTCTCATAGCCACTGGACTGGTTTGCCTCTTTTTTTTCCCCCTCCAGTGTTGCAGTCGACATCACAAACACGGCAGAAAAACACTGCTCTCTGTCTTTAAATATCTTTTACTTTAGTCTCTCTTTCGATTTTCAGGTGCTGCTCGAGCAGAGACGGATGGAAAAGTGCTGACGAGCCAACATCCTGAACTTCGTCAGGTGTATCAGCACGTTTCCAGAACAGGTTTCAGGGAGAAAGATTGTGGTTCTGGAGAACAAACCAAACAGAGAGGTAGTCGCAGGTCTGTGACAGGACAGGAATGACTCCACACTCTTACTGTCCTGCTTCCTGCATCGTCACTACTCTCGTACACCGACGCCGAGGACTTTCTAAGGACGTTGGAAACATCTCCTAATTCTGCCAAAGAGGGCGACTGAAGCTGAGCTGGGGTGAGTCCACCGGTGAGCGTGATAGGTTGAGATACTCGTCAGTCAATCAAAATTGCACGAAGAGCATCGATGTCGCAAAATACAGGAGATGAATTTTTTTTCTAGTGGTCAAAAAACATTCAGAAAGATCAAATCTTTTTTTCATTCTGGGTGAATTTCTCCTCCGCAGTGTTTTTTTTTTTTCTCTGTTTGGATCGAAGCCTGAGAGGTTTGGAACAACTGATTTTATATCTTTAATCCCAGTGGGCGCTTTTAAAATCTGCCAGGATTCATATTAAAGAGACGGAAAATGTAAAACGTGCAAAAAACACAAACCACAGAGGAATTGTACTTTGTTAATTTCGAGCTGTTAATCGCTTTGGAGAGAACGAGAGGTCATCTCGTCTGTGTGAGATCTAATTCTGGAGATTAAACCTCTCTCTCCTTCACACCTTGCACGCCGCCAACCGTTAACGCCTCATCACCTCGACACTTTAACTCCTGCGTCGTACGCGTCCTCGTCCCCTCCTCCCGCTCGCTCGTTGCAGCCTCTGATCTTTGCCACGCCGCCGCCGTTCATTAACTGCTCGACACCCGAACGCTGCTGCCGCCCACAAAACCGACACTTCGGCAAAACACATCTCCAAGGACAAGAGTGCAATTAATTAGGCTTGTTGTGTGATCTTTGGCTCCGGCGCTGCAGATGGAATAAAAACCCTCTTTATGTTTCACACGTGTTTAAAACCGTATGATGGCAAACTTAAAAAAAAAAACAAAAAAAAAACAACAAGCACATGACTGAATGCAAAGAGCGGCCGCTTTGCATTCCCAGGCTGCTTCGTCCTCCTCCCGCCGCTCCGACTGTCTGCTGAATGGAAACACAAATTATGGAAACCGACTGTGACAGACGGAGTGAACAATAAAATCAGCAGGCAGATCGACGGACTCACGGGGACTTCCACATATTTGGCAGCTGCTTTCACCTTTCGGGGGAGGGGGAGGGGAGGAAGGAGGAGGAAGAGGAGGAGGAGAAGAAGGAGAAGAAGAAGAAGAAGAGGAAGAGGAAGAAGAAAGACACTGAAGTTCAGCTGGGAAGATCTGGTTTCCAGCAAATAACAGGTTGCCTGTGCGAGGCGGTGAAAGAAACAGCTCGGCGCTCTCTGTTTCCTGGAACAAAAACATGGCTACTCACTGTGAAAGAGAGGATCGAAGAGAAGAATGTGCCTTCGTCGTATCTGGAGAGCTTCGAGAGGACGCCGTCTAAAACAGCGGCAAACTGCAGACGGAGAGGACGAGACGCGACAACTGTTCAGACGAAGATGTTAGAAACTTTTCCTCAGTAAATGTTCTGACATTTTTATTTTATTGTGCCAGTGCAGTCAGAATATTTCAACTTGTTTCTATAATTTTTTCCATTTGTATGTTTTTGTATCATTCAGTGATTCTGCATTTCAGTAGGAAACATGTTGAAATATTCTCATGTCGTGTGTTTCAAAGTTAAACATCCATCATAGTTTCCAACAATCAAAACTGAGCCTCAAAAGAATTAGAATAAATATGTTAACTGTATCAAAAATAATGATGTTCATGTAATTAAGAAATAAGAATAACAGTTACCTTTTACAGAAATAATAATCATACAAAAAAAAGCAACATTTTGTTTTTAAAGATTCATTTTCCTCAAAAAGAAAAAGGGGCAAAAAAAGGAAATAAAGAAGAAATAAAATCCCTTAAATCTGAATTAAAGCGTGTTAAATCTGTCATTATCTAGAAGAATTAAGGATTAACTGCCCATCCAAACAAACAGGAACAAATAACAGATAACTGATGTAATCCAAAGAGAAAGAGCAGGAAAAAAGGAAAAAACAAAACATCAGAAAAATAAACTGATTTGATTGGAGGGGGAAAAGAGATTTACCTTTGAAACGAGGGAAGAAATCATGTCTTTGAACGCCTCGTCAATCAGAACATCTATTTTGGAGTGGTACTGTTGCTGCAGGGGGGAGGAGGAGGAGGAGGAGGAGGAGGAGGAGGAGGAGGAGGTGGGGAAGATGAGGAGCGATGGAGGGGGACAAAAAGCAATATTTTATTATTTTCAGAAAAACCGACGGGACACAAAGGCCAAAACTGACTCCTCGCCTCCCTGATACAGAACAACAGCATTGTCTGTGCTGTAAAAGACAGAAATAAAAACCTACAACACTCCACGTGAACACACACACACACACACACACACACACACACACACACACACACACACACACACACACACACACACACACACACCTCCTGACACCGGCGAGGCGTGAAAAACCTTCCCATCCGTGTAACGCCGCTGAGTTAAGCAGCTAATAGGACCATTATGCGGCTGACTGACATTCCCGTCCGCGCTGGAAAAGCGAAGGAATCTGAAGGATACTTTTTGTGCGGCTCCCCACAATTAGAGCAGCCTTGTATTTCTCTAAAGCACCGGTCCAGCTGCGAGGACCAAAGGCTCACACAAGATTCAATTAATCCGCCATTTCATGTCTCGTTTGGCCCCCCCTAAAAACATATTCATGGCACCTTTTCCCTTGAAGGAAGGAGGGAAAAAAAAGGCCGGGGCTGAGCGCTGAATGGCAGCAGCAGCAGGGGAGTTCATCTCTTGGCGACAATGCCCTTTCACTGGCCGTCTAAAGAACACCCAAATTAAAAATTTCAATCAACAAAGCGCACGGATCGCTGACAAATTGCGGGTCCAGGGAGGTCAGCGCCGCCAGCCCTAATTGTGTTTTTTTCCCTCCACAAGTCCGCAAAATGGCAGTTCTCTTTCAGCACGCCGAATCTTTTTGGCAAATCTTGAGAGCTTTTCTTTTTTTCTCTTTTTACCTCAATTAACATTGCTGCTTTTGCCTCCTTTATTTCTACAAAGGCCGACATAAAAAGCAGAGAGGAGCAGAAGAAATTGTTTGGTCTTTGCCATGTGCGCAGCAAAAAACTGAAAAGAACAATTATTGCTTTTAAAAACATTTATCTGGTCGTTGAGCTGCAGCCACCGCTGCTACTTCAGCTCACTGAGATGTTTTGGATTCTGAACTGGGTCACATTTTCAACATGACCCCCCCGACAAAACTATTTCAGTGACCTGAGCAACAAAACCACAACAGACTGATTAGCATTTTCATTGATTTCGGCTGATCACCCGGGTTTAACTGAGGTCTGCGAAATGAAAAATTCCTCGAAAGAAAGAATTTCTCGTCTGGATTAAACTGTCAAGTAGAAATGCTTCACAGTACGTCTGCTCGCTTCGCAGTTGAACTCCCGAGAAAAGTCTGGACGCCGTCTTCCCTAAAAACCCGAAACAAGAGGAGCAGCAGAATCTGTCGCTGAGGCGTCAGGTGTGTCCGAGCGCTTTGCTGCGGTTCAACACACTCGAACAGAAAACTGACCACGCCAAAGGTTTGGATCAAGTTTAGACTCTTCAAGACCCTCCAGACTGCTGGTCGGGGGTCGGAGGTAAGGACGCCTCATTCACAGCACCGACTAGCGAGAGAACACAAACGAGCACCAACTGAATCAGAGAAAATCTGTGGACGTGTTGGATCCTGTACATCAGTGTTTGAACTGTGGAGCAGCTAGAAGGCACTCAACAGATTATTCTTCAAAAACCAAAACCATCAACCATTATCTTTTTTGGATTCCAATGCTGCAGAGAACGACAGGTTAGAATCTGAGGAAAGGTCTCGTAATCTGCGGTTTTAAACATGTGTGGCTGAATGTAGTCAATAAAGTATATGAATAATTGAGCTTCTTGAATTTGTGCCCCAAAAATGCTGCTCGTAAATCCAGTACAGTCTCCAACAGTTCACCACCCAGAAGAAGAAAACAAGCAAAAAATAAAACTCTGAATCGATTGAAGATGACGCGTCCCTGAAAGAAACATCTAGATGGTTTTCAACTGATGCTGATGACACGATGCATTACATGAGTAAAGCTCGCTGAAGGTCCTGGAAACCACCAACAAACGTGGGATATCAGGTTCACATCACGTGCTTGTTGGTGGACTTTCACACCAGGAGGTGGAGGGAAAGGGTGAAGGTGTTTTCACTAAGTCTGTAGGAACATCTCCAGCCTTTCTTTGTGGCTGTTTCTCATGGTGAGTTTGACCATTCGATATTTAACAAGCCAACAAGACTGCAAAACTGCAGATGGTGGTTTGAGTCTGTGGAGACATTTCCAGATGTTTTAGTGGCGACAAAAAGCAGCTAATTTTCACGGGAAGGCCAGACGATCTCCAGCCGTTATCATGGCAACCAAAACAGATATTTTCAGCCAAACCATGAAGTGTTTTTCTGACTCTAACCAAGTGTTTTTTGTGCCTAAACCTCAGCAGAGCATAAGCACAGCGTGGTGACAAGTGACAGAAATACCAAATTGAACCACAACAAACATAAAGTCCAACATCGAGAGGCGTTAACACTGAACTTACCTGCAGTTTTTCAGAAACATACCTAGCCAACATTAACTCTGGTGATCAGGTTTGCCTGGAGAGGCCGAGCACTGTATGTTTTCTATTTTCTGCTGCTTCATCTAGACTTAATCAGCTGGACTGGGTGTGTTCAGCCAGTCAGGAGCTATTCAGGTGTTAGAAGAATGAAGTAAGCTTGAACATATGCAAGTGCTGAGACTCTCCAGGACCACAAGTCCACACCACTGTCTCGGATAAGGGATCAACTTTTACACAAAATGACTCACTGACGTCTCCTAACAGGTTTAATTGATATTTTGGTGGAGCTCAATGTGGAGAAGTGGCGATGAGGCGATGGAGGGACTTACCCATTGTTTGTCAATCTGGGATTCAAACAATGATGTGCGGGACACATGGACATGAGGGACACACGAGGACATGAGACAAAGAAAAGAGGGCAAACAGAGTCAACCAGACAAATTCCAAATCACATTAATGACATAAATACAATAATTCTTCATTCAAATACATAAAGGGAAAAGAAATTATCTTCACAAAAATGTCTTTCTGTAGTTTCACAACTTTTCATTCCCATTTCTATCACAAGTTTTGACCTTGAATCAAACACTTAAAAGTAATTTCATCCAACAAAAGACACACATCTTATTGTGACTCTCAGCAGTTGTCAGAATCACTCTCTGAGATATAAACCCAAACATCATCACTTTCAGCCTCCGTGGGTCCTGATGCGTCTCTGACGGTTGGCTGGAAAAAAAAAAAAAAAAAAAAAAAACAGGAACATGTAAAATCCAGCAGAAAGCCGGCGAGTTGTAAAACGTCTTTCTCCTTTTGAAAACTCCTCAGAAAGATGTCTTCGATCAAACACTCTGAACATTTAATCATCAAGGTTATTCAGATGGAGTTTTTAGGGCTGAGTGAACTTCAGCCCGACAGCCTGAATGAAGCATTTAACACAGACGGAGGTTTGTTGTGTTTGGAAACCCAAAACGGACTTCATGAAATCAGTTTAGGTTCCTTTATTAAGTGGACGGATACAAAATGCTCAAAGCATCTGTATTTGTTGACATCGCTATTCAAGATGTTAAATCTGTTTTTTTATATCACACACAGCATTCGTTCCTCTCAATCATCTTGTTCTTGGCTCATGCAGATATCTGATCCATCTGTTTTCTCAAAGCGGTTCCTTTGACTTCTGATCTCTCGTTGTTTCCATAGAACCAGAGTTAATCGGCGGCCATTTTTCTTCTGGAATCCCACTCCGGGTGTTCAGGTGTCGCACCGCTCCGTTCCAGGTTTACAAATCCTGTAAACGTTGTGAATCTGAGAACTGTTATCGCTCCGATGCTTCCTGACTGATCGAGCAACTGAAAAGGGTCATCGGACAGTGAGAGACGTCGGAGTCGTATCTCAAGATCAGACCACACACGTGATGACCTGTTAGCCTTCCGTAAGATAACAGCTAATGTTAGCATTCAGCCACTTCCTTTCTGCAGTGTGACGCAATACGACAGGACTAGGATTAATTAATTCTAGAAAACTGATGCACATCTTGTTTATGTTACGTCAGCTCGTAGTTTGTCAAATATGTTGTTTCACCTTGAAATATTCCCTGATGCTGATATTACACAGAAGGTGGTTTTATTCTAACTGAGCCACTGAAAGAAAATGGAAATATACCTTTTTATTTTTCCTCCTTTCTTCATGCATACTCTGTCTCTACATATTGTTTGTGATCTGTTTACCCATGACCCCTGATGCGGGCCACAAGCTGAGACGTGTTGGGCTCATAATGAGGTTCTTCAGTCTATACATGCTGTGAGTGTTCATTTTCCTGGGACATTTTGTGTACAATGTCAGACAGAATAACACTGAAGTGAGGTTCATCTGATGTAAACGCCTGAATCCAGTGTTGTGTTCAAGACCACCTAACCCGAGCCATCTTCACACAACTCTTGAATTACCACATATATTCAAGACCTATCGATATACTGGTTGGTCAGTATGATCAGCTGATATTGGCCTAAACAAACACTGAGGAGTTAAAGTTGTAGTCTGTAACTATTATTTTTTTTAATATTTCCTTAAATTGTCATTATATTCTGACAGAAGAATAAGACACAGGTCAGCTGTCTCTGGCTCCACCCAGTGGCTGTAACTTGGTTTGCAAGAATCCACCACTCCCTGATCAACACAACCAATCAGAGCCAAGGAGTGTGTCCCGTACATACGCTGCAGGTGCAGTGGATCTGCAGTGCTCTTACCTGGTCAGATACTCTTAAGCCAAAACTGTAAACACTGGAGGAGAACAGACAACAACAACAAAGCAGAAACATGCCCCACTCGTAAAGGCACATATCGCCATATGATGTTGCAGTCGAGCTACGTAGCTTGTTGCTAAATCTAGCTTGTTAGCTTGTATGCTAACTTCGGTGTTTAGCTTTTTCTTTATGGCTACTGGTTAGCAAAAGAGTCTTTCAAGTGACCGGGCAGTTATAACGTTAGTTTGTGTTCAGTGCGCTCTGAAGTGGTTGAACTGGTTTAGAGAAATAACGTTCCTCATGCTTCAGAAAGTCAGCATGGTGGTAAAAATCAACTCAGCATCTTTTGGAAACGTTACGTTTTCTAGGCGTCTCAAAGAAACCATCATTAAGTGGCGAGACCGTGTAACACAGTGATGTTCCTGCGGTCCAGCGTTCTCTTCATCGCAAACTGGACCCAGTGAAAGTGGTCTCGGGACCAAAACCGAACTCGAGTGCTACAACACTACTTCATTTTAAAGCCATTACACTGAGCACTCGACAATAAGTTTGTGATGCTTATGAGATGTAACGCTCCGTCCACTTTGAATAAATGTATTAAACTCAGCTCCATCTCGATCACGTACGACAGTAACATGCTGCATGTTTGTGTATTACTTCTGCTGTATTTGAATTTTAAAATCAACTAGATCTGTTCATCAAATAATAATTACAGCGCTAAACAAAAAGATCAATAAAGCTTTCATGTCTTTATGACGAGGCAGCGCTTTCCTGAATATATTGAAATCCTCCTCTTTCTTGTTGAAAGGAACGAATAAAACACCAGAAGCAGCTGTTTGTGCATGAAGCTGGTCTACAGAGCGTCTCTGTGCAGGGACATATTCAGTGTTTGTCAGCAGGAATAAATGGACACTTGCGATGTTTTCTAGTGGTGGAAGCTGCAGAAGAGAGGCAGCTGAAGGTTAAGAGAACAGCGAGCTTAGCTCTCTGTCAAGACTGCCGGCGGCCAAGGGTTTCGCTCTCAGCGACGCCAAGGCTGCCGCCTCACACAGGCTTCACGGTCATCCATTTAACAGCTCGTGTCGAGCGTTTGGCCGTTTCAAGTGAACACAAATACACCTGAACTCCGCGTCTGCTGGATGTTTGGAGGGAAACAGTTACGTTTTAGTGGCTGATCTGACAGTCTGACCTGACCCGTTTCAGTGTGAGGCTGAAAATAAAAGACGACGGATGTTTTTAAAAGCTCGCACACGACGACTCTCTGAAAAATACAAACATCCATTGTAAGTGGTTTCTTCAGACTCTTCTTTTTCAGAAGAAAACAAAAATCCGGCAGTGTGCAGATCCTTCTCTTCTCTCAGGTTATTTCTAGAAGTGAGTTTTAGTTTTGTGAAACGAGACAGAACAAAAGATGAATACGGGTGAAATTAGTTCATTTCAGTTGAATTGCTGCAATTAAAGAGATTCAATTCTGGTTGACTTGGAAACTGAGAATTTGCTCACTTGACTGAACAATCCTCCCATCACAGATAACAACTTGATTCAAATTAATGTTTGTTTGCAGATGTGCTGCAGATGACAGGGCTGTAATACAAAGGTATAAAACATAATGACCCTGTGATGATGTCACATCCCTGACGTGGCGGCGTGTGATCAGTCACGTGACCGTCAGCTCACCTCCTGCCCGGTGTCCAGCACGCAGAGTTTGGAGCACTGCTTCTTGGCGTCCATCAGCACGTTGAACATGGTGCAGACTGACAGCGGCACCCTGAAGTCCGTCGACTTACTCGCTTTCTGCATTTTGGAATCGAATGCAGATTTTGTTCTGTGGGACAAGAAAAAACAAAAGAAGGTATTTGTAGTATTAAAAGGGCTTCCTGTGGTCGCTGTGCGGCACAAGAATAAAGACAAAGACAGAGCGAGATGGATCCAGACAGATGTGGAAGGTTCTGATCCGGCTGTGGTGACCTCTCAGTCTGACCTCTTGACGCAGGCCTCCATCATGTCGCTGGCCATCAGTTTGAGTCTCTGCTCCAGATGTTTGGCGAACTCGGGCTCCGGCCAGTGGAGGTCCAGCACGAACATCTGCAGAGCATCCAGCTTCCAGAACAAATCCTCGGAGGTGGCCGAGCCGTTACTGCAGGGAGGATGAAGAGCGTGAACAACTGACAACAACACACACACACTTCAGCATGAACTGTAACTCTGTGTGAGGATCTCTACTCTCACTTTTAATGGTCGATCTTATAATTTACTGCTGGGAGTTCTCCAAACCATCAGTCAGTTTTCAGATCGATGTCCTTCAGTATTTACACGTGGAGCAAAGTGATGGAAACTACAAACTACAACTACAGAAAACCTAAATATGAGAGTGTGAGCTGTTGATACAAATACTACAATAATACATAATAATAGTAGAAGTACTGTTTCATTGTCTTTACTCCAGTAAAGTAACAGAGTTCAGGCTCTGACATGGACTCAGATTATCAGAGTAAAAAGTCTCTGAAGGACATTTGTGGTCAAAGCTAACTGAAGCTCACGTCATATTAATAGAATGTGAGGAGGAACTCGTGCAAGTTCACTTATTTATGTCACATAAATAAAAAAGAGCATCACAAGAAGGACGTCTGAAGGAAAGTCCACCCAACCGCCTCCTGACTCGATCTTTACATGACTAGAAGGTTACAGCGTCAAGATTTTGTAGCCTCGGATCGTCCAGGCTGCTGCGTTTGACGCATCAGCAGAGAGAAGTGGCTGCTGCAGTAACTCACAAAATGGTTCAAGATGGTTTCACAGTATCAGCGAGTGTGCACAATCATCTGATGATACTTTACAATATCTGTCTCACTGAAGAGCACAAAAACCCCTGAAAAGGTTTTCTGCACGCGGCGCCGGAGTCACAGAATTTGAGACTAACTGAGATGAAAAAAGTACAAAGAGTACAGCAAGAATTGAGAAAATAAATCAGGCTACTGAAGGGAAAAAAAAATGTTGAGCAGGTATGATCTTGTTTCCTCTCGCGTAGACGAGTTTCTCAGTAATCTGCCCTGAGAGGACTAACGCGGAGTGTGTTCAGGTTGTGGCGAGCGTCTTCAACAGGTTTTTGGTGGTGTTGGTGCAGAGCTGTGTGCCTTCAGTCAGTAAACACAGCACCAAGGCTTGAAACAGAGACAGATGGACGTCTCCCCGCCTTCTCCCCTGCGCACAGGTTACACAGCAACACATGGCAACGCTCGCCGCCACCGACATCCAAGTGTACAGCGCCCGGCTAGAATGACAGCCACAGGAGGATGGAGGAGGAGGAGGGGGGGGGTTAAAACAAGCGCCACTCACTCCCTCACTTTTCTCACTTCGCCTTTAAAAGACTGTTACCTTAACAAGTGGCGCACAGGAATAAACGCTTTGGGCTGAGTCCGTGGTGCAATTAAACGCTCGGCGGCTATCCCCCTCATGTCTAATTAGCGGTGCTCTTCTCTGAGCGCGCTCCGCCCCGCTCCCCGGGGAACGGGACGATCCCACTCGCCCGTCTGTGCTCGCTAATGAAGTGCCAGCTCTCTTTTTTTTTCTTTTTTTTTGTCATTCTCTCTTTTTTTCATCGGATCGAGGAGGGCCAAGTGAAGTGAGGTAGAGGAACAGTGTGGTCTGTGTTGTGGGAAAGGCTGGGGGAGTCGCAGCGAGGAGCCTTTTTAAGAAACTCAGCCTCCCGGTTGAGCGTCGGCGGCCCCGACTGCCACGGATCAGACCTCCGAAATCTCACTGATGTTACAGCTGAAACTGACATGTTTCTGTTTTAACAACGAATAACGAATAATAATAGTAATAAAGTATTTGTACTTTGTGTATGAGGTACTTGAGTATTTATTTCTCTGGCAACTTTTGACTCCTGCTCTCTACAACTGAACACAAATATCTGAACTTTCTCCTCCTCACACTCTCAAAACAGGCTCATGTCTTTAGTTTGATGTGTTTGAGGTCATCGCACGCCGCCTTCCCGACGTCACCAGACTGATTTCAGACGAGACAAAGCCGTAAGAAGCCGTAAACAGACAGAGAGGGAGGCTGGAATGTGGAGAAAAGGCGTGTTAGTGTCTCGTATCTGCAGAGAGTTTCTGATTTTCTCTCTTTGTTGCTGCTCGGGACGCTTTACCAACCCAACATGTGTCTGTTTGACGTCCTGGGAATGAGACTCAACAATCAACTGTCTTTGTGGTGCGTTCAGGAGCAGCTGGGACAAATCCTACTGATTCTACCTTTAACTTTAATAGTCTTTGAATTCTATTAATATGACGTGAGCTTCAGTTAGCTTTGAGCACAAATGTCCTTCAGAGGGAGACTTTTTACTCTGATACTCTGAGTCCATGTCAGAGCCTGAACTCTGTTACTGTACTGGAGGAAACAAGCTGGATCAGAACTTCTACTAATGTACAATCCAGAGAGCGTTCAGAGGTTCAGCACAGAGATATAAAAAGGAAGTATACGACTATACTTGTTACTCTTTAACTTTTAAAAATGTATCATTAAGAATAACAAACATGATGTGTGATTTAAATACATTTTGCGATCATTTACTGATTTCAGGAGCATGTTTATCTTTATTGTATTTCTTTTGAATTCATTACTATAAACAGAGGGATGTGAGTCAGGAGAATGTGAATCTGATGAAGTTGATTTTCCTACATCCCAAAATTTAATACACATTTTAGCAAATGTTGCTATGAGGATTCATGTATTTGTCGACTTGAGAAGTCCTGACAGATGCTTTTTTTTCCTTTTGTCATATTTTGTCTTTAAATGTTACGACTTGTGATGAGTTATGTGAACTTGTGCGATGCTGCTCTAAGAATCGCGACACAATCAGCTCACAAGCTGCTTAAATGTAAAACGTAATTGATAGGCCGTTTCCTTTGGTTCCTGGTGAGCAAAGACAACATTTAAAATCAATACTACCTTAAAAACAGGGGAGAAACTGCTGTAAACGGTGAAAGCTGAGGGACAGACGGTGATTTTCTTTATTTTGCTTTGTTTTGTTTCGGAGGGGAGAGCAGCGGGGAGAGAGTTTTCTGATAAAAGCTTTCACATATTCGAAAAAAGCAGAACGTCTCAACTTACAAGATGTCGGGCAGATTTATTCCTTGCAAGCTGCGATAGAAAACGGCGGTGTTATCGTCATTACTTCACTGATGGCAACATGCACACAGCACAGCACAGCGACTCGTGACACGTTACAAAATCTTCACCAACGCGTCTCTGAGGAGCGATCACATGCAGGCGGCACCCCGCTGACAAAAGAGCCACAGTGTCACAGAAACAATTTGAAACCACAAAGCTGCCTCTCATGCCGAGCCCGGCTCATTCACACGAGCAGATTCTCTTCAGTTCAGTCTCAGAGACCAGGACTGACCGGCATGATGGAGTTTTTGGTGGTTTTCAGTAACTTAAATGTGAGCAAGGCTTCATGCAGAGGAGGAAAAGGAAAAAAAAAAAAAAAGGAGTGGAGTTGTGACTTCTGCGTTTCTTGATCAAACAATGCACAAAGGACAGACGGGATGACGGAGATCTTCATCCACACCTGAGCCCCGAAAACCCAAAGACCCACCTGATGCAGACTGACTTTACTTGATTCACACTTTCAAAATTAAAACCTTTGATATTAGTCCGTTCTCCACTGATCTACTCTAAGATCCACCGTGAGGACAATCAGGTAAGTATTCAATTGCAAGTCATCAATAATCGAGCTGTTCCTGATTTGATCCTCAGTCTTTCTGTAATTAACTAATCATTAACTAGTAAGTAGCTACCATATAATACATAGCTAGTTACTCATTACTAATAGTTAACAAGCAGTTAGTTACTCATTCGTTACCTGGTAACTACTTCCAATTTTTGCAGATTGTAAATTGTGAAGTAACAGAGAGAAATGTTGTCATTCGGGACGAACCGAGTGGCTGTCTTAAGGTTCAGACCCGGAGAAGTTAACAGATCAAGAGATTAAAGACTCATTTATGCTCCTTTTTTTGAACGGAAATAGACAAATCGGGTTTAAAAAGATCTTGCTCTGGGCTCTTCTAGACTTTCCGAACATTATCAGAACACACGGCTCAACTTCTGACAGGGAAACGAGTCATTTTGTGGGGTTGTGATGCTCAAAAAAAAAAGTAGTTTTGGGCCCCAGTGCATCATGGGAGCCTCTTCCTCTCCTCAACATGTTCAGACATTTTTTAAAACGTCTTCTTCCTCTTCTGATGGTGTCTATCTCGAGCTTGCACTGCTACACTACCACCCAGCACGACTACTAGAGGTGCTGCTCCTCTGTTCTGTATTCGTAAGCTTTTAAAGAAAACCTGCAGAAATATGAGTCTGAGCATAAATGAGCCTTTACTCAGCACCTTTCTATTGTCTCTGGGTCTGTTCGGGATCAGGTCTGGGTGGATATATTTGATGGATATCCTCTTGGATTCATGCGAGTCTCGTCTACACCTCCCATGATACATACGTGTTCTCACACAGCGGTCCCATCCACGCCGGCGCCGAGAAGCTGGGCATCTGAGGCAGCGTGAGAGGGAGGCTGGGGACTTTGGGAAGAGGAACGCTCGCTAGATTGTTAGTTAACGACCTGCCGGGTTAACGTCAGCGGCGAGGTCAATCGATGGAGTGAAAGGAAAATGTTAAAAGGACAAAAGAGAGAGAAGAAAATGTGACAGTGACAGTGGGCGTTCTTCAGCACAGCACACAAACAGAAGAACAGTAAGTATAATAGAAGCCACTCGTCCTGCCTGCATTAATTGATCAATAGCACATACCAATAAAACACAGAAAAGTCAGCGCTTCCTTCTATTCATTCTGTTTTCTTTCACAAGGTTTTTTTTTTGTGGGCATGCCGCTCTCACTACATTGTTCCCGTGTCCTTGCTGTGTGTTTTGCTGCGTCTGCCTCCTTTTGTTTCTCGGCCGTCCTGCTCCGCTCGGCGCTGCCGCCTTTGGTTTGTTTCGTTTCCTTCATCTTTTATTGTTTCTCTTACATTCACACAGCTGCCAGTATCACACACAAGCGACAAACCATCGCCGCCGAGAGTCAACAGAAGGTAAAAAGATAATGAACGACAACTGAACTGACGGGGTCGTCCGCAGGGTGAGAGGACAATTCTCTCAGATAAAGACTGTTTGATAAATAAAGTGTTGGAAAACATTTCTGCACCAACAGACTTTATTTATCGACAGAAGCGATTCACCGTGCTTAAAGACAATCACGCGCTTTGTGTCTGGATCCAGGGTCAACGTCGTGAAAATACCTTTAATGTGTCTTATAAATATGGAGAAAACAAACAGACTGTTGTTTTACTTCATTTACTCTTTCATGACGTCTTTTCAGATTGTGTCGCTCATCTTTAATATGCTGTCGTTGTGCCTTTCATGCCTTATTCAGAGCTGCATGCGTCAAACTGTCCTGACCTGTCAAACAAATCAGGTATCCACATTTTTCTGCCATATCAAAGTAATCAAACTGACAAAACCAAAATCAACCAAATTAAAATGAAACGAGCCGACACTTAGGCCGGGAGTGCAATTACACTCGACGTCTAGAATCTGAAGGGCGACGTGCGTCCTCGTCTCGAAACATCATCACGAGTTGACGACGACATCGTTCTGCACTGTTCAGGTTCTTTTCACCCTCAACACGGTTAGTAACAATCAGAATACACACCTGCTTCATGACCGATCTCTCCACGAGTTAACTGCTGTGTCTCAGTTCAGGGTCTGTGTCCTCTGAAGGACCTGGTCTTTCTGGTCTTTGAAGGCGAGTCCTTCAGAGACCTTGTTAACCTGGTCAGCTGTAGTTAAATGTGACGGTCGAGCCTTTGGAGCATTTCCTGGTTGCATCACCAGATGTTTTACCCTTACGTCACGATTTCTGCCGCCCAGGCCCAAGAAAGTGACTATCTACGCTACGCAATGTCGCCATTTTCTCTCTTTCTTCTTTTTCGGGCACGCAAAGAATCCTGGGATATGTGAGACCACGAAGGATCGTAGCGGTGCGTTCTCCAAAAACACGGAAAAGAAGGAGCACCTGGAGGAGCCTTCAGATGGGAACAGACTTCATGCAGCGTTGTGATGTATTTGGTCTTCAAATGCTCCTCTGAAGGATGCAGACACAGGAAATGTCTCCCTACGTTCAGCTCAGTTGAAATGACATTTTTGAGCTTCTGTCCATCAGTTCATCCCGGAATCTGTTTGCACTTTCTGTTCTATCGACGATCATCTGGGCCTCTGTTAGCCGTCACCGCTCTGTGAGCTCAGTGTCCACAACGAGCCGTGTCGGATCATTTTATTTTTAGGATTTCATAAAAGTGGCAGGAAGTTCTGGACTATTTAGAAGACTAGAAGACAAATGTTCAAATGATAACCTGATAATCTAGATGACTGAACGTCAGTGTAAAGCAGAACGTAACTACATACTGCTGCAGCAACGTTTATATGCAGCACAGACATTAAACGATGGACCATCTCCAACTGTGATCCTGCAAGGCTGGATGATTCTTTAGTATTTCAGGAGCCATGCAGTGTGCAGGACGTCTGAAGCTAACGCTAACCGCTCAGGCTGGCGGGGAACAGGTGGGCGGGCTCTTACTTGACTGACTGCCAGGTCTCCTGCTCGAAGCCGCGGTGGATGGACTGAGCGATGGATGACTCCATCAGGTCGATGTAGCGCACCACCAGGGGGACGTAGAGGTCCTGAAGGTGTTTGTGGAACGTCCCATTGCACAGGTGAGCTGTAGGGGGAGACAAAGCAGAAACAAGACCAGTTTAGCCAAGTTAACACCGTTTTTAAACCATTTTCAGTAAAACTAAAACTGACAAATATGTCCACAAATAATGTTTTATGTCTCCATGTCCTCTTTATTATTTTCTTATTAAAGTAGGAGAGCTCAAGACACTCGCTTAAATCTGTGGCAGCTGTATTTCTCTCAGTCATTAGCTTAGCTTCCTTGGCTAGTCGACCAACGTTGTTCCGGACACGAGGACACTTTTAAACCCGACATGGGGAGACAGGTTCCTGTCAGAGTGACAGTGGTGGTGAGCTAACACGCTACAGCAGTAAGCTAACACGCTACAGTGGTGAGCTAACACGCTAAAGCAGTAAGCTAACACGCTACAGTGGTGAGATAACACGCTACAGCAGTAAGCTAACACGCTACAGTGGTGAGATAACACGCTACAGCAGTAAGCTAACACGCTACAGTGGTGAGATAACACGCTACAGCAGTAAGCTAACACGCTACAGCAGTAAGCTAACACGCTACAGCGGTGAGCTAACACGCTACAGTGGTAAGCTAACACGCTACTGCTGCATTATGACATCACTAAGGCAACAACTACATCATCGTCCATCACGATGTCATCTGGGACTGACCTGCAGAAGTGTTGCGCTCTTTGTGTGGAGCTAAGCTAACTATTTGCAAACTATGAAACATCTCATCTTACTCAATAACTGTATTTCCCAAAATGTTGATGTTTTCTTGTAAAGCTGCAGTTTCTATATAATGACGTTCACACACTTTACTGTACATTGTTATATGCTGTTTGCTGTTTCAAAGTCAACTTTATTGTCAATTCTGCAGCATGTACAGGACAAGCAGAGAATCGAAATTTCGTTACTCTCAACCTCTAGTGACTTAACATATAGAAAAGAATAAACATGTATAAATATATAGAAAAATAGAAAAATAAATAGACAACTGTACAATTTGACATTATGAATGACATAAATAGACAAGGCAAGTAACAGTAGTGCAAATGTAAACGTGAATGTAAACATTGTAAACAGTCAGCGTGACAATGTCCTCACGCACAAAGCAGCTCCACAAATAAATGTTTTCCCATTTCGGTGTTGAGGAACTTGGTCTGACCTCAACCCTCATCCGACAGCTTTGAGATGAATTGGATCTGAACATTACAAGTCGAGCAGAAACTAGAATCTGTGCTGTTCTTGCAGGATCTATTGTGTCTGCACAGGTGTTCCCGATATTGTGACACCCTCAACCCGATCCGTCCTTGTAGGATTGAGAGAGAGACAGTAAAACAGACAGATAAACCCTGAGGGACGCTAACGGTCCACAGGAGGAGAGACAAAGACGGAGAGCGGTGGTGAGAAAGCGAGCAGGCTGGTCTCTCAGGACTTCATTAGTTTTAATTCCTCTCGCTCTGCTCCGTCATGATTAACACTAGCCTTTTGGCCCCTCCAGAGAGATAAACCAGCCTTCCCTCGCAACTGCTCGCCTTCACATGCTGACAATCAAGTGAGCATTTAAATAATCTACAGAACTACCGAGAGATAAATACACTTGTTGAGGACGATGCACAATGAGGCGGTGAGATATCGAGTCACCTGAGATCAGCCGACCGCCGGTCGCAGTTTTGTCGATTTCTCTGAAACGTTTTGAATATTTAAAAAAAAAAACAAAAAACAAAAAAAAAACGGCGTGTGAACAATTAGAACAAGTCAAGGACTGTTCATATTTGTATCGCTGTGAGGTTCAGGGAAGGCAACTTTCAAATCGACTTCATTATCCTCTGAAGCTTCTTTTTTTTCTTACTTGCCGACTGGGACTGAAACTGAAACGAATCCCTCTCGCTTCAGTCATAATTATCAAAGAGGGACAGCCTCATTTGTGCAAACAGTCAAATCTATGATTCCGCTCTTTATGTGCTGCGACTCCGTCTATTGCCTCATTACGCCTCAATTTAAGTTGACTCATGTTGTGACACTTGGAATAATTACGGCATTAACTGAGGATGGTAATTAGAAAAAATATAAAAGATACGAGCCACGGAAAAAAAAAGAGAGATTTGTGGCTTCTTCACATAATGAAATGCTGAGTTTTTTTGTTCCTAACAGTGCCCTTGGGCTGTCTGTCTATCTGCCTGCCTGTCTGTTACTGTATTCGAGGTACTTTGGCATCGGCCATGTTAAATAACGCCTCGCATCTCGCCAAATCTCTGCTGGCGCCGAGACAAAGCCGAAGGAGGGCTTGGAAAGAGGAAACAATGAGCCGAGATTCTTCCTCCAGCAGTCGGTGGAAATCTAAACAGTGAGACGCAGTTTTGTCACAGAATAAAATACAAACACAAAAACCTGAAACGCTGCGGTAAGATTCTGATATTTGTCATACTTCAATCTAAAGTTTCCAACATTATTTATTTATTTATTTTTTTTCTTTTCGCACCGTCGCACATTACAAAAAAGAAAATAATAAATAAGTGGGTGGATAAAAAAACATTCCTTATTCCTGAAATCATGTTGGATGTTGTTCTGTGGACGAGGTCCAGAAGAACGGTTCACGATTCATGAATTCACAAAATAGACGGTGAAGTGGAAACATTAAAGTTAATCTGCTGCCGAACACTCATTTATTCACAGCTTCCATCTTTTATCAGTTGAAGAACGTCAGCGAAGACCGACTGCTTGATTTCTGGTTATTTTATTCACAACTTTCCTTTATTTCAATGTTTTTATTGTTTTTTTTTTCTAGTGAAAAGCACTTTGAATCATCTGTGAGGGTTCAGGTCCTCAGTGTGTCAGGTGTTACATGCTGCCCGGCTCTGTGGACTGAGACCAAAGTGGATAAAAACATAAAAAAAGACCAACTTCACTGAACAAACCTGTCCGGTTGTAAGGACACAGGGAGCTTCAGCTGCCACGCCTTGAACATTTATTATCATGAGCCAAATTGTTTGGTCAGTGTTCACGTCGTTAAGTACAATATAACCAGACTAGAAGAACATCTTTCCAATTCAATGTCCCTCCAGAGTTACAGTGTCAAAATTATGTTTTCCATACAGTTAACAGCCGTAAGCCTCCGGGTCCATTAGTCCACGGTGGAGGAGTGAGGCCAGTTTATACACTATTAACACTATATATATATATATATATATATATATATATATATATATATATATATATATATATATATATATATATATATATATATATATATATATATATATATATATATATATATATATATATTCTGTTATTCTCCAGCCCTGTAAGAGGTCCATCACCTAGTATCAACTGCTGTGGCTCAAACGGTCTGTTCCAAGTTCAGAATTTCCCCTATTACTTTTTCACCTTCTTCTGCCAGAAGACGTAAATCAGGACATTCCTGAAAAAAGTGTGAAATGATCTCTATTACTTTCCGACAGAGGGAAGCAGAGTTACTGTCGTAGGTGGATATCACTGTCACTCACTCGTTTGTTCTTTTAAGGAAAATCTACATTTGTTTTGTGTCATGGAGGTTTGGAGGGTTTAAATAATGTTTCAGGATTTTCTGCTTCTTCTCTTATTTTCCAGGTGTTTTCCACACACCTGCATCTCTTTGGTCATTGTCGAGGTGCAGGTTGAACTGTGTCGTGCTGCGCAGTGAGATCCATCATCGTTACTCACCCTGTACTCAGAAATAATTGATTTAAATGTTCACATGGAGCGAGAGAGGAGGCTGACGTCCCCTGCAGCTACCTGCCGACAGGTAGACGGGTCAGGGGCAGCAGATCGTGTCCCTCTACCTGCCTCGACAGTTTTCTCCTCCGCTCGTGTTAATTACTTCTCTGCCTGAGCGTGCGAGGTGTCGTTAACCTCGTCTCTTAACAAGCCTTGTTTTCTTTAGCTTCATCGGTGTTAATTAGCGCTCTCAGTGCCGAGACCACGTGGAGCACGGGGCATTACCTCCCCCCAAAAAATGAAGGTCAGGCTGGAATTAAACAGCGGAGTTTTAAAAGGAGATGAGAAAGTAATCACTGCTGAACACTGGCAGTTCCTGTTTCTGCTGTATTTCTGTCCCTGTATAGATCAATCTCACTGCTAATTTGTTGTTGCAACAATCCAATTTCTCCACGTGCATCGAGTTAAGTTTCATTCTGAAGCTGCAGTTGTGAAAACGTTTCCTGTTGAAGGTGCCCGACGTGAAAAACATGAAAAAAGAACTTTACAACACCAGAAACGGCGTCGGGTGAACAAACTCAATGTGCTGTTCTTCCTGCAGGAAGGTGAGGAGCAGCGTGAAACACACGAAAAGAGATTTTTAGGATTTTTAAATTTGCGTCTTTCACTTCCTGCGTGGAGCAGATTTCCCACCACAGAGCGAGACTGACAGAATTGAATTTGTGTGTGTGTGTGTAGGATGATCTGACTGCTGCACACACACACACACACACACACACACACACACACACACACACACACACACACACACACACTTGTTGGTTGGGAGCCCACAGAAACTGGCAGAGTGGAGCTGTGATTACAGACAGCAGGAAATTACACACTGAACTGTGTTTGACACTCAGTTTGTCAGCGGCACAAATCACAGAAAACCTTCCATGTTGAATTTCCACCAAGTAAATGAAACAATAGGAGTTCATTCTGACGGGAACAATTGCACCGATTGTGCTGAAGCAAAGACAACATCAACAGAGACACAAAACAGGTTATATCTTCAGGATAAAAATCAGATTGACGAACGGGAGTCAGATGAGTCTTAAGATCGACCATCTTGCTCTCAGATTGAAATGTCGCACTGTTAGAAAGCAGTTTTAGTTTAATGACTGGCATTTCACGTTCATCAGGAATCAGAGTTGAGGCTCAGAACCAGCTAATGCAGCCCGGTTCTTTACAGCCATGTGTTGGTCGCATTAACACGGTGATCACGTGACCATCGGAGCCGATCCGAGCCGATCCGAGCCGGCTCTGATGGTCACGACCGAGGAGAAACCAGCTCGCTCGACTGTGTCTTCTGGGGAAAGATAATGATATTTGAATTTCCCATCAGAGCTCAATCAGAAACCAACCAACACTAAAATCAACCAGAAACACGGGAACCTCTGCATCCGTCTTCAGCCCTGTCAGCTCTCAGAAGTGTCTCCACGGGTCTTCACCCTCACTGTGTGGGTCATTTCAAGCAAACTCACTGATAAATCAACAACTTTTCCCAGTTGATGTCTTGGATTTTGTCAGTTCACGTAATGTGTTCACCACAAGACTCACGGTCGGTCCGCAGGAAGTTGTTGTGGAGCTGGAACAGCGGGAAGCTGTCCCACGAGTCGACGGGCTGGACCTGCAGAGCGCCGTCCATGTCGGCTCGGTACAGCGACAGAAACGTCTCGGCGTGTTCGGCCATCAGCTCCGGCCACCACGAGAAAGCCTGAGGAGGACGAGAGCAGACGAAAAGTCAAGCAATTTAACAGGAAGGTGATTTAACAGTGATAACCATTACAAACTGTATTTTCACAGAGAGCAGAGAGATCTCCGACGTTTAAAACATTTAAAGAAAGCTGCATGTAAAACAGCTACCAGTGAAAATGTCCACGGAGGTTAAAAACTCTTTTACAACAGTCCGTCTCACTTCCCGTGTGTAATGTTTGTCTTGTAACGGTCCAGATGACCAGATCAGATGTAACTAATATACATGACCTGTTAAAAGCTGCAGAAATCTAAATAAATGGAGGCAGATGTGAGATATCTGAGAGCTGCTGTGACTGCTGAAGCTTTTAAGGAGAAGGGAAAAAAAGCCCAGAAGTGCTGCTGCTGCCGCCGGGCTGCGTGGTCGACCCGCTCAGGTGACCGCTGCTATCGACAGGTGAAGGACATCTGAGAGAAAAGTGCAACCAGCACCGAGTCGCACGCTGATGCACCGAGGTCAGCGTTTGTGTACGAGGGACGAGGAAGAGGCTGAGATGTAAGACGGAGAGAAAGAGAAGTGACACGGCAGCGGCTCTCGCTCGTGGCCTTGCAGGACGTCTCATCCTTTCAAACGCGCCTTTTCAGTTTCCCCCGTGACTGACGACGAATTAAACCAGCCCAGCGATTCTTCAGCACTTACAACACCTGCCCTCGGCAAGACAGCAATTTCAATGAGGGCTGAATATAAAATAAATGCTGCCATCGGTCCATCGAAAGAGAGAGAGAGAGAGAGATGGAGAGGGGAGGAGAAAGAGGCAGCAGAGGATTCAGGAGGAAGAGAGACGGGGATGTGAAGTGACGGAAAGAACGGAGTCAAATGTGATTAGAAGAATCGATTAGAGGAGTGATGGTGGGAGGAAAGTAGGATGGATGAAGGACAGACATGAAGAAGGGAAGAAGGGATGAGAAAAACACATGTGAGGACAGATAAAGGTGAATACATGACGACCAAGGTGAGAATAATGTCAAGACACAAATAACAAGAAACCTAAAACAGAAAAGAAAAGGGTAGAAACTAAAAAGAGTCCTGCAGAAGAAACGAGGGAAAACAAAGATGGAAAGAAAGGAAAAGAAAAGAAGGAAGGAAAGAAGGAAGACAAAAACAAAAAAAGGGAAAATAAAAGATGATTAAGGAAAGAGTGGAGAAGAAGAGGGGATGATTATAGAAAGAAATTAAGATATAAGGATAGAAACGAGGATGAGAGGAAAACAGACAAATAGGGATAATTAGGGATGGAGGTATAAGTAGAGAGGGATAAAGAGAGAAGAAAGGAAAAATAGGGTAAAAACAAAGGGATGAGGGAGATTAGCAGAGAAAGGATGACAAGTAAAGGGAAAAGGAACAAGTGGGGAAACAAAAGACAGGAAGGATGGGTAGAAGTACAGACGGTAAGAAGGAGAAAGACTCAAGAAAAATAGGATGGAAGACACTAAGGAAATAAAGAAAGAGAGGAAGAAAGGAGGAAAACATGGTGAAAAGTGTCAGAAGAAGAGAGGAAGGTCAGAGAGAAGGGAACAGAGACGGACTGAAGAGAATGAAGGAAATGAAGATTAGAAGAAGTGAAGAAAGAAGAAAACACCGTAAAACAGCCAGAGCGAGGGGATAAAGACGAGATGATGGATTAAAGAAGGAGGACGGGATGAGTGGAGGAAAACAAAGGGATAAGTGGCGGAGAGCAAAACAAGAAGGAACAACAGGAGGAAGAACGAAGAAGGGAAGGAAGCGAGTGAACGAGGACACAGCAAAGGACAGAAGACGGCAGAGAGGTCGAAGCCCCATGACTGAATGTTTCACCGAGCGTCCGGACCGCGAGCTGAGGCCATAATTCACAAGGCGGCCATTTTCTTCAGGATGGGGAGATTAAAGGTGCATTCAGGTGTTCATGCACGTTCATCGCGGTCGTATCTCAACATATTTCATTAACGTGAGCTAACGTTAGCATTCCGACACTTTCTAGTTTCTGTTCGTTTGGATCCATTTCACTTCCCAGCTTAAAGAAAATGTCTCCGAGGTTTTTTTTACGCTTTCCTGACGATCTGGCGTGACACTGTCAGTTAGCTGCATGCTAACGTTACGTTACGGCCCGATGGCGTGCTGGATGTTCCCCCTGCACTGACTTTGCAGTTGCTGATCAATCAGGAAGACAGTGAAACAAAATAAGTTTCAACTCATTCTTATCGAGCGTCTGAGGTCAGTGGATGTCGTTCACCATTCAGATTGTGATTCAGGGCTTCATAAATAAAACTGATTGGATATTTTTGAGGCGAGAAGTCGTGATTTCGCCAAGAAAAAACTCACTGTTACACATCATTTCATACACACTGTCATAAAAACATTTAAAAATGACGCCTGGAGATCAACAACAACAACACAAACATGAGCGGAGGATGACGACACACTCACCTCTCTTCCCTTCCCGCGGCGGAAAAAAGAGAGAAACAAAGAACAGACAGTCAGAGAAAAAATAAAAGACGAGTGACTGTGATTTTAATAGACTTGTGACTGAAGTGTTCGAGCGATTCTTCAAATCTAATGATGTCGAATTTTTCTACGATGTTGACGAGATTCTTCCTCGTCATGAGACTGTGTTCAGATTCCTCCTGATGTTCGTAGACGATTGCGGTCAACTTTACAACTTATTTCAGTCACTCGAAGAGTCCAGATCACGCTAACAAACTGACGATGGATGTTTTCTGACGAGGAATTACATTTTCGAAATGAGCTAAACGTGTATTTGACGCTTGTTAAGAGAAGAACGAGAGTGAACTGGAGTTTAGGTTCAGAACGTATCAGACGCGGCAGCAGAACGTGTCTGGACGGGATCTTTAAAGAAAAAGAACGGACTGACACGCCCGCTCGTTACTTTGACATCGCCGTAATGAAAAAACTGACAGAAAATAAACAACAACAAAACTCAGAGATGGAGTACGAACGCCGTCGACGCCGACAGTAGCCGGGGAAACAATTATGAATCATCTCTAAATTTAAGCTGTGACAGCTTGTGGCGGCGCTCCGACAAGAAGCCTCTAATTTGTAATTAACATCAGAGCAGAGATTCAGCGGTCGTCATGGCAGCGGCAGAGCGCCACACGTTATTAATAACTCAGAAACAGATGCCTGAGCGCCACGCTGCCACTTAGGGCCGATCAAACTGCCACGTCTCAACACCTATGATTGATCAGTTTTACACCGCGGCGAAGAAACGCCGCCTGCATATGGGCCGTGGGCGTTGTTTTCATCGTGCCTCCGCCGCAGATGTTAATGCAGCGCCGCCACTTGCCGTGTCATCTGCCACTTCAGCGTGAGCGCTGCCAACAACGGCGGGGAGAGGAAAATGGACAGTTGCTGCGGAAAGTGATCAAGAATGTTAATGAAATGATCAAGCGACTCGTGGCATCTTTGCTCCCGTCATTCAGACGAGAGACAGAAAAACAAAACAGTGGCAGAGTTAAAATGTTCCCGTAAACAAATCTGAAACAAACAAGATGGAGGAGACGTGAGTTCTTTAACCCGCGTAAAAGTTTTTGCAACATCGTTACTTATTCAGCCCGGGTGGTCTCCGACTCAATCATGTAGACGGGATCTGCGGAACTTCTTAAGAGGTGGGTATTATTATTATTATCATCATCATTATTATTATTATTGTTGGTAATCACTCAAAGATTTGGAGGTGCTTCATCCCCAAAAACTTGTGAATGTAGAATAAAAACAAAAGATTGTTCTCGAGAAGTCTTCATGTTCACCAGCTTTAAGAAATCAGCAGGTTGTCTTCGCGTGCAGCGTGAGGAGGATTATTATCTCAACTCACACAAACTCTACAGACTGAGATGATTAAAATACCTCCGAGTGATGTTCGTCGTTCTGCTGCAGGACCTCGATGCAGAGCTCTCCCAGTCGCATCATGTCCTCCAGCCGTTTCTCCGGAGGCGCCTGAGTGTCCACTGAAGGTCCGAAACACAGCAGCCAAACATTCATTCAATCGTTACTACATTTCCCACAAACCTCAGCTGATGGTTAAACCACATCGGTATCCTGCTCCTGAGAGGATAAACCCTTCAGGTTCTGATGAACATCACTGACTGATGTGAGATCAGACACTCGGAAAACTGAGCCGACGGGAACGGTTCAAAAATAAACGCGTCACCTTTGATCTGAGCGTAGTCGATCAGCTGACCGTAGTTGATCCGAGCCGCTTTCTCCAGACACTTCTGCACCACTTTCTTCATCTCCTCTGGAGGAACGGGGGTGGTGATGTCCTTCATCAGAACCTGAAACAACCACAATCTCAGTCAAGCTGTAGGAGGTTCTGCTCGAGGTGGAACAGAAACACAGAACTGTTTATCTGACAAGCTGTTAGTCATCACTCAGAAAGGCCGAAGAGTTAAATCTGTCTCAGCTGATATCTAGAAAAGTACCGGGAGGGTCCGAGCCCGTCAGGAGCTGCAGGAGACACAAGTAACGGGTCTCTCTGAGCTCATGATGTGACCCATACACTGAGATCCTCACAACCTCACAGGGAAACTTGTGGTCATGTTTAGTCGTCGGGACGCTGAGACTCACACATGAAAGTTTGCACAACTGTAATGATGCTCGACATGCAGAAGTAATTAAAGGAGTTCCCGTACCCGCTCCTGCAGGGACAGCGTCGCCTTCAGGGCCCCATCTGGTCGTCCGAAGGGAAAGCAGTACCTACAGATGCAAAAAAATAAAATAAAACGTGGGCGGGGTCATCACGATCTCAAGGACAACTGCGTGAAAAACAAAGAAGAAGAAGAAGAATAGGAAGATGGAAGCAGCGGCAGAAAGACGTCAGTCAGCGTCAACAGATGGCTGCCTGCTTTCATCCAATTACACTGATGAAGGAAGCTTTTCTCACCTCCAGCTCCGGCTGAGCGCAGGCGAGGCGGTTCAAGGAGGTTTCACGTTGCTAATTGACAAGTGAACAGAACTAAATAAACAAAAGGCACGCGGTCACGCAGGTCAGCCATTTATTGGACAAAAAAAAACCCTACAGGCAGATGTCCTGTGTCTTCACCACCGAACAAAACACAACAACAACAGAAATATATAGAACAAAGGTAAAAAACATTATCAGGACGGACTTCGATTGATGATTCAGTTCATGCTTGAGGTAAAGTCACGAGTTCATGATGTTCATTTAAATGAAAGATTCAAATCCATTAAAGCGTCGGAATACGTTTCAGGTAGTTTGAGGTGAATATCATGCGTCCATTCAGCCGGCGGGGACATCAGCAGCAGGAGAACTCATTCCAATCACTGGAAAAATGTAAATGATTAAGTTAAGTAGTCATTAAGTGAAAAAAGCGACGGAGTTTGTTAGACTTTGTTAGACTCACAAACACACTCTCAACTCTTTACCTTGACTTGTTGTGTATTATTTAAGTAACTGGGGTGTTTTTTCAGCAGCATATTTGATTGCAGCCCTTTTTTTTTTTTTTGGACACAGAATTATTAATAATACTTTCACACCGACAGTGATGTGGGTCAAAGCTGGATCAGACACATTTCAGTGAAATTATCTCTGAAACTTTTCTGTTTGTTTAACTGCAGAACATCATGATTTTCTGCCTGGATCACGTTCAGACACGACCAGAGGTGGGAAGTAATGAAGTAGAAATACTTTGTTTCTGTATATAAGTCGATGTTTCTGGTATCTTCTGACTCCTCCTCTACATCTGAACACAAACATCTGAACTTTCTCCTCCTCACATCTTCAGAACAGCCTCATTACTTTAGTTTGATGCATTTGAGGTGAATTCTGGATTCTTGTTATTTGGCATCATCGCACGCCGCCTTCCCAACGTCACCAGACTGATTTCAGACGAGACAAAGACGTAAGAAGCCGTAAACAGACAGAGAGGGAGGCTGGAATGTGGAGAAAAGGCGTGTTAGTGTCTCGTATCTGCAGAGAGTTTCTGATTTTCTCTCTTTGTTGCTGCTCGGGACGCTTTACCAACCCAACATGTGTCTGTTTGACGTCCTGGGAATGAGACTCAACAATCAACTGTCTTTGTGCTGCGTTCAGGAACAGCTGGGACACAAATGACCACAAATGTCCTTCAGAGGGAGACTTTTTACTCTGATACTCTGAGTCCATGTCAGAGCCTGAACTCTGTTACTGAGCTGGAGGAAACAATGCGTGGACCTCATCAGCGCTGACAAATCACATACCGTTACGTATGTGTACAGCAGATTGTATCTGAGCCTGACTGACCTGCACAGAGTCCTGAACTCAACACCTTCTGTATGAACTGGATCACCAACTAGCAGCCCGACCTGATCAACCAGCACCAGCGTCTGGACGTCACTCTTGCTGTCGTGTCTGAATGCGATCAAACCTCTGCAGCAGGTTCAACATGAGGCTGTTCAGGTGTCCACATACTTGTGGCCATGTGGTGTTAGAGGGTTTATTCATGACACCAAAATAAACAAACACGTCTCCCCCGCCTCTGTAAATCTAGCTGTGGAGAGACGCGACTGTTAAATGACAAAGAACAGATCCACGGTGATGAGTTCGTCTTCAGATAATCTCCTTCCTGTGTAAGACGCAGTAATAATCATTAAAGGCGGTGAAGAAGAGCAGCTTAAGTTAACATTTATAACCTTAAATGAATCTTTAGTGGCTGAGCTCAGCGTTAATCTAAACCAAACTGTGGAAATCCTGCTCTTGTCCGGGGGACATTAGCATAATCCCGGCATTGTCCCGGCCATTGTTTACCAGCATTAGCCTCTTGTCGAGGTGAGTCAGTAATGACTCCCGCTGATCGACCCCCCTCCTCGGCCCCGACCGGCCCCTCCCTCTCCACTGTGGGGCCAGATGGAGGGCCCCTCTCAGGCGTGAAGGGTCTAAAGAGCCGGGCTCGGGGACAGTTAATGGCGCAGGTCCATTCAGACGAGTGTTGCTCAAGGTCTCGAGGCTGTCGCTTTCACACCGGGCTCACAATGTGTTCACACGGCGGTGGCGGCGGCGCTGAATAGCAGCACGCAGATGCAGGGAGGTCTCATCAGCCGCCGCCGACGCATGTCCTGCACCTGTTGTGTGCTGCTGGACGGGCTAAAAATACCCAGAGTGCCCCGGGTTTATTATGGTGGAGTTAAAGGAGCATACCGCTGGTTTTTATTGGGGTTTTCTTTTTTTCCTTCAATTCACGTCACGTTGGGCAAAAACATGCTGTCTGTCAAAGTCGATCGAAGAAATCTGCATTTAGAAGGTCAGTGATGTTAAAATAAAGGGAAAGATAAAGACAGAAAACAACACGTTCGCTCTCTTCCCTCCATTAACTTAAGAACAACACAGAATCAAACACGTCGCTCCTCCGTACGTGATGATACAGACATGTCGGGATCTGGTCTGGTGCCGTCCAGGTACACAGTTCTGGTCCAGTTTAACCCGTCATCCTTCCCCAGTTTCAGCCATAATCACCAAATATAACGCGAACAATAAGATGATCTTTTGTGTTACTGAAGTCAGACGCTGACACGTTCACCTCATCACAACATTTGGCACTTCTCTTTTGCTTTACTGACAAACTGCTGCTCAACTTGAGATGATGATGCCTCTGAAAATAATGAGACAACTGGATCAGATGTTTTCATTTGTTCACATGTGACCTGATCAGAACACGACGATGATGAAACTGTTGCACATGTAAACACGCTCGGCGTCTCTGGAGGGAGATTATTCTAATGATCTGGGCAGACGTCAGATACTGCAGGAGCAAAACTAACACAGTGACAGATGTGTTTGAATTCCCACATCGTACAGAAATGAAACCCACTGGCTCTCACAGTGCGACGCGGAGATGTTCATACCTAAAATGTGTGATCTGGTTCTCCAGCAGAGCCATCAGTCGACTCCTGATGGCCTCAAAGTTCTCCTTCTCCTCCACGCTCACCGTCCCCATCCCGTCAGGCCTGAGGAGACACAAAGATCAGACAGACGCAGTCAGCTGACGTTCATCTTCATGTCTGGACCGCAGATCAGAAGCTGAAGGTCCAAAATACATTAGTAGGCTGTAAAACAGAAATCAGCCACAATCATTTCCTAATCTGAGGTTCCTCCTACGTGGGCTCAGGTTGTTGCTCCCTCCTGTTAGTTTTTTCACCAGGGGAGAACCGATTTACAGACAGAGGTACGTCTGACTCCACTGCAGTAGCTGGTGATACGCACCGTTTCGGCTCGTTGCTGCCGGACCTTCATCTGGTTGACCGTTTACGTCACAAACCAAACAAGTTAAGAAGCGGCTGCACAGCAAACCGTGAAAACATCCTCCGATAATGTGCACAGTTAGGATGTTTTCAGTCGGACTAACGTGTGAACATCCTAACATCACGCAAACGCAGTGACTGTGTAACAAGAGGCATCAACTGTAAAGTAATGAATCAAACAAATACATTATTACTTTTGTTTTTCATACTAAACATGTTAATGTAGCTGATAGAAGTCGTGTTTCCTTCAAAATGTCAAGTGGAATTTTGAAATACTACAAGAATTAAAGAAACACAACAATCAGGTTTCTGAACTGAGTCAGAGAAAATAAACAAGGTTACACAAATCAAAGTTTCGTCACACATCACACGCTGCTGTGATACAATAGAAGACCAGAAACTAAACCAGTTGTCTGTCAACCAGCATGAATCTCAAGCCTCGGCCATTCATCTGGGACAAATGTTTATGTTCGCTAAATCAGAAGAGATTCATAAATGTTGTTTCCATCTCCTGTAAAGTGCATCAAGTCTTTTTGGTAAAAGGCAGAAACCAGCGCAACAAAAAGCTTTATTTGCTACATGAAAAGACGTTTTCATGACAGTCTTTAATGTACGACAGCAGCTTGAATGTGGACAGAGCGGTGAGTCGCGGCTGCAGCTCAGCTTCACACGCTGGTCAATAACCACAAACATTCATTACATCAAATTACACAAAATCACATGAAGTCAAAATCTAGTCCAACACGCTCTCTCTCTCTGTTGAGTCGGTTAAAATGGCTTTTACACATCAATCAAAAAAAATGAATAAATCAATAAGTGAGGAGTGTGTGAATGATACTGGCTGTATTTCTGGCTCTAGCGTCCCCGCCTGCAGTGGGAGGTCAACAGAATGTGGAGAGCGGCTCCAAAACCAGCTCCCACACTGACGACCCGATCGGCTCAGTTAACATTAAAAGCAGATACAAACGGTGCCAGGCCGCCGGCCGCCAGCCGGACCGGATCGCCAGGCAGCCTCGTGTCTTCTCTGGAGATTTTGGCAGACAAAATAGCACAGCGAAAGTGAGGTTTACAGGGAACCACTCTAAACCCAGATACTACTCAACTGACACCGAAGAACTACCGGGGATAACGGCTAACTACGACTCTAAGAGCTGCACTTGAACGCACCGTGAAGACTACAGCTGGCGTCTAACCGGCTCGTGCTGACACGCCGCTAGAACTGATGTCACTGACATTACATTGTGCGACTGATATTCATGACGATATGTCAAAGTAAAAAAACTCGTCTGTGGTCAGTTTAGTGTGAAACATTTGCAGAAAGCAGCTGAAGAGCGTTTTAAAAAAAAAATTAAAAGTAGAAGAAACAAACTTGATGATGAGACTGATGAGATAGAAATATAATAACAAATACATTTCCTATAATCAATATAAGCTTGTTTTAAATAAAGGCCTGGTTTTCTGTTTCTTGACCTCTATTCAGGGGAATAAAACTCTTTTTCCACTCTGACCCGTCATCGCTGCCAACACCAGAACTTTTCTGAGTTAAAGGTCCAGAACACCAGGAGTCAGAACCGCGCAGCGAGCTCCTTTTGTTTTTCGCATTAAAAGAGTCAAAACAAAGTAAATAAACTTAAAATGAAACAAAATGTTGAGCCTGTTTTTCTGTCTTTGGTTTTTGTTTTTTTTTTTTCTCTCTGACAAGTTTGACTGGCTTGTTTTCACCAAACTAAGTGATAAAGCAGCCAAACCCTCCACGCTGACCTCAGAGTCAACCAATCAAACAGAGAGCTGCTCAGGCTCCTCGTCCTCCTCCACAACTCATCCTGGCCAGCAGGAGGAGAGTCGACAAAGAAAAAAAAAACTGTTAGTTGAGCGCTTCATTAATGTTTGTAAAGCTTTCATTCCCTTCTTGCCTTCGTCTGAATAGGCACTCTGGTAAAAAAGAGGAAAAAATGCAATCAGTACCCAGAGCGACCAGCCTTGACTTTCTGGGCTTTCTCTGTGCAGCTGAAAGAGAAAAGAACCCTCTCCAAACGGCACTTGCGGTCGCTGGAGGGAAGAAGCGAGGAGGTTGTCTGTTAATGAGTTGTTCTTATAAAAGCCTTCGCTGGTTCAGCCCCTGACCGCCGCGCCTCGAGTACCAACGACTGCGCCGAGCTCCTCGCGGCGTGTTCCTGACTCTCCCATGTCAAAAAATGAAAATAAATAAATAACTACGTTTTAAAAAAAAAAAGAAACATGACGAGAGAAAGAGAAGCCGAGGAGAGTCTGACGCTGTGCAGAGAGCGAGCCAGGAGAGACGAGGATAGCCAACAGTGAGTGATTATTACTGTCAATTATTATTATTATATTGCAATAATTAAAAATGTTATTTAAACCAGAGATCACCGAGAACAAACTTAGTAACCAACACGGAGGAAATATAAGACAGGCGTAACTCGATAATGCAGCCTGGTTATGATTAAAGAAATAAATAACAAAAAAGAAAACACACACAAAAAAAAATAAAAATCCCTGATGAAGAATCTGAACAAAAGATCATTAAAAAAGTGTTCTGACATCAAGTAAAAATAACGTAAAGACACAATATTAATAAATTGCATCAAATTAAAAAATTTAAGCTAAAATATATGAAATTTCATGACAGCAAGTCACTTTAAATAAAAAGTAATTCAAATATATAAAATACGTTAAATCAAAATAAAAGATAATTGAGAGTCATGTCACGTTATCTAAAGATATAATAATATAACAATCTATCCAACTAAAAATACAGAAAATTAAATAAGAGTAAAATTAATAAAATAACAAAATAATTATATTAAAAAAACAATGTAAAGACTAAATAAAAAAATACTATAATTGAACAACATTAGGTGTTTTTTTGGCGTGTTCAGGGGAGCAGGGTGGTGTCTGGAGGGTGGAGGTGGGTGGACGAGGCGCAGCGTGACAACAGGAAGTGGTCGTGTGTTGTGCGAGAACGTCGGCGGCGCTCTTCAGCTCCACTCTGCTCCGTTTGTCCTGTGATGAGAGGCAGCTTTCTCTGCACAACAGCACTTGTTAGCACAACTTCTAAACCCTGTTGTTCCCCAAATCTGTCAATTCATTACCACACCCACCACCACCACCACCCCCACCCACCGTCACACCCCCACCACTTCCCACAACCCCTATTTAACAAGCACCAGTTAATCCTGAGGGAACAGAGAGTGGAGTTGTTGGGAGGAGTGTGTGTGTGTGTGTGTGTGTGTGTGTGTGTGTGTGTGTGTGTGTGTGTGTGTGTGTGTGTGTGCTCGCTCATGTAAAAGACAAGAAGAAGAAGAAAAGATCCCGCTTTCATGTCGGAGCGGCCGACGGGACTCGCCGCGCTCCGGGACGACGAACGGAGACGCGAGGACGCCGACGACTGGACGGAGGTGGAGGTGGAGGGACGGATGTCCCGAGGCTCCGAGCCCCTCACGCTTCACGCTTCACGCCAGCTGTCCTGTAATCCGAGTTGTTCATCTTCCTCAAACAAAGAGTTTTGGTTTCATGTGCAGCGAGGTGGCAGAAAATAAAACTGACTGATCAGTTTTGCAGCTCTCGTGTTACTTGTTACACTCAGCGTGCGAGAGGTGGAGCTCAGCTTTTACTATTTTTAGTGCAAATAACTTTCTATTACTGCGTCTCTTTTTTTCTGTGGGTTGATTCTGTCTTGAGACATTTCAAGAAAATGTCAAATTAATTGCCTAACGTTTGTTGTTGCACTGAAATACGGAGCTTTAATAAAGTGACTCAGGCGGCAGCTAGCGATCCATCCTTCACTCATCGCCTCCAGTGTTTTCATAAATTGCTTTTTCTGAAGTGAAAAAATTGTCATCACTTCCAAAGTGACATCTTCAAATGTCAGGTTTTGTCCATAAAGCAGATAAAACAAACAGTTTTTTTTAAAAAATGATACAAGACGAAGAAAAGAAGCAGAAAACACTGAAAAACAAATCGATTTTCTTTTCATCAACTCAGGTTCAATCATGTGCAGACAAGGTGGAGGACTTTTGTTCAGATGTTTCAGTTGTTCTTCTCTTCATTTTCTGCTTTCCAATCGATGAGGTTGCACAACAATGTGCCATTCCAGCACTTTATGCTGCATTCCTATGAGACAGAAGAAGGAACACAGCAGCACAGAGGACGTCACTGTGCTGGCAGCTGAAATATTTCCCTCAGATCGTCACAAAGAGCTCATCAGGAGCTCTCGGCGACGTGTGACGCTCCCCTAAATGTCACTCACACCTTCCACTTCCTCCGAATCGAATTACGGCACAAAACAAAAGTCGGACGAGGAACAAATTGTCTGGAAGCCAGACGTAAATCGCGGGCGTGGTGTGTAGGAACACGACACAGCGTGGCGTTTGGTGCGGCCGCTCTGCGTACTGTGCCATTAAACCCAGTCAGATGTGTGTTCATGCTTGGAATCACACGGCCGAGTTGGGGAGCGATGCGACAGCTTGTCGGGGTTCAGACACATTGTTGCTGCTAAATGAAGCGAGCGCGTTGGAGGCGAGGCTGCTGCCAGCGCCGCTCCGGGGCCGCGGGGGGGGGGCGGGGCCCTCGGAGAGGAGGAGGGGGTCTGTGGACTCAGGTTTGTGTGTTTACACTCCGTGTGGCTCAAGTGTAAACGATAAGTATCGTATCCGCCCGCGGGATCCACCAAACCCTCCGGCTGCTCGGTTCTGATGTCAGTTGACAGGAGTCGTCACGAGTGGAGCTCGGCGAGCGGCGTGGCAGCGTACCGGGGGTGGACGCCACTTCACCTTAAGAGGTGTGGAAAGGAGATTAAGCTGAGTGGCAGGTGATCATGTGTGTCACCTCTTGTTGTTGTGTGAAGAGTTGGGGGAGGTAAAAGCTCCTGTCACATCCCGTGTCGGTGTGGCCGTGACGGCTCGGCGAGGACGAGATCGGACGTGACAGGTGAGAAGGAGGCGAGTGGACCCAACACCTCCCCGCCCCCTCCGGCTCCGGTAATGCTCCTTTAACCCCGATCCCAGTTCAAACACACCCGTCTCATCAGACCCACGCAGACCAGCGCAAGACAAATCAAAGTGTCAGCGCTCCGTCACCTGCGCAGGTGTGGCTGCTCCATCAAGTCCAGCGCCACCGAACAGTAACGACCTCAACATCCACACTGATCATTTCAGATGTCTCCTGATGAACCCAGGGAGATTTAACAGACAGCATCACAGGCTGACACAGATACTGATGCTGCAGCTTGGAGCTTTTTAAAATCTGAATAAAAGTGTCTCAAACCACGCCGAGTGAATCGGTTTTAACAATCAGGCTCCGATCTCCAAAGTGTCTCCGCTGCATTTTTCATGGATAGGATCTCAAGGAGGAGACTGTCGGTTTTCCCTTTTGAGCTGCTGCCTCAAGTCAAGGAGCTGAAGTATGTTGCGCTCTTGTTCACGAGCGAGCGATGAAACGGAGCGTGAGATCGACGGGCGGATTGGTTGGAGCGGATCGTCGGGGTGAAGAGGGAGCTGAGCGCGAAGGCGAAGCTTCTGATGGATCGATCCACGTTTCATCCCTCTCCCGCACGCATGAGGTTTCTACGACCGTGCAAACAGATTTCCATGACACATATTTACATTTATAACAGGGCAGCCTCTACTGGCTGACAAGAGAACAAGCTGCTCCTCCATTTTCTGGATTACCATGATGATGACAGAAGCGTCTTTAACTTCAGTTTCACATTAAACTTGAAGCTCTCGAGCGCTTCAAGTTTTCTCTGCTACTGAACTTTCTCCTCCTCACATTTTCCAACCAGACTCGTTACTTTAGTTTGATGTGTTTGAGGTCATCGCACGCCGCCTTCCCGACGTCACCAGACTGATTTCAGACGAGACAAAGACGTAAGAAGCCGTAAACAGACAGAGAGGGAGGCTGGAATGTGGAGAAAAGGCGTGTTAGTGTCTCGTATCTGCAGAGAGTTTCTGATTTTCTCTCTTTGTTGCTGCTCGGGACGCTTTACCAACCCAACATGTGTCTATTTGACGTCCTGGGAATGAGACTCAACAATCAACTGTCTTTGTGGTGTGTTCAGGAACAGCTGGGACAAAATCCTACTGATTCTACCTTTAACTTTAATAGTCTTTGAATTCTATTAATATGATGTGAGCTTCAGTTAGCTTTGACCACAAATGTCCTTCTGAGGGAGACTTTTTACTCTGATACTCTGAGTCTGTACTCGATTACTTTACTGGGGTACAGAATGTGTGTGGACCTCTGGCTTGTATTCACTATACATTTAAATTCAGAAACAAAAAGATGAACGGCGCAAAATCATTAAGTCCCATAAAGTAAAGAGAGAAAAGTGAGTTTTCATTCTGCTGTAAAATGTGAAACATGTTGGTGAAATCACTCGAAACAATAAAATGTTCCACTGCTGAAGGACTTTGGGAGCGTGACACTAAATCAACCAGTGGACATTGGAGGAACAGATGAGTGTTTCTTATTCAAAAAGCTGTTTTCACTCTTGACATCACACAAAGAAATAAAAGGCCTAACCTCAGCGCTGGAGAATAAGCCATCATCGATAAAACAAGAAGGAGACGGAAATGTGCTGAGTACAAGTTGAACTTGGAGGGATTTTCAAAAAAATCACAGTTATGGAACTCTTTCAGCACATAAATAAAAATGTACTTATTTTGAACTTGTGAATAAAAAAATGTACATAGAAGTCGACAACGACAACTATCTAAAGCGATCTCAGCCCACCGAGGGTGAAAAGTCTCCAGCGAACCTTGAAAATCTGGCATCAGCCGTGGGAGGCTTTCACGTATCAGAAAAACATTTACATCTTCAATCAAGGTTTCTCTCCGTCAGAACGGAGGAGAGTTTTCTTGAGAAAAGCACAGTCTGACACTCTCAATATATCGCCTTGAAGTATTAGTCAAGTACTCTTCTGCTGATCATTCTGTAGCGTTTCTCTTTGTCCTCTCAGCCTCCTGACGTAGTTTTTCGTCTCTTCGAGCAGCCCTCCAGGGAAAACTTGAGTTCTGTAATTAAGTTTGTTTTTTTTCCACCTCCGAGCCTGCCAGCCATCCAAAAACCTCTTTTTTTCCCATCCACACCCACTCAGGCAGCTCCAGGAGCCCTGAATGGGCATCAATTATTCAAATTAGAGCTCCAACTGACAAAAAGCCAATTCTAGTACCCCCTCCCCAGCCCCCAACCACCCAATTTATATCTGCCGATTTACTGGAGAAGCTAATCATTACACTTTCTAATTGACTAAATGAGTCGACAAAGAGAGAAAGCACAGATATCAGTAATTACCAGCCGGGGAGTCAAGCGAGGGGGCTGCCGGGAGTGAAGTGGAGAACTGAACTGCTGGAGCGACGCTGATGCCAACAAGTGGCTAAAAGACACTGCTGCTGCTCATATAGTTTACTGGCCATCAGCGGAGGCCTGAAGGTGACCAGAGCCAGGCGGCCCTGAAAGGACCGTCCTCCCAGGAAAAAACATGGAGCAACCGCCGCTTCAGGAGACGCCAAAAACCCGACTCATGTCGATGTTTAGAAGACGAAGCCGCCGGAGGGATCGGCGTTCTCCAACAGGAGCAGAGGATGTTTTATCAGACAAGTTCTCTCAAGTGTGCTCTCCAAAATGCTGCACGGTAACGACGTTTTTTAACAAACGAGCTTATTGGCCTCCAGCTGCAGTCTTTGTGGTGTGTTCGAGTGCAGAGGCGACATAAGAGGGAGCCTTTTGTCGCAGCTTGTTCATTGGTGCGCAGAGTTTTTCTTTTGGCCTTTAACGTGACACGATTCGCACTGCAGAGAGTAAAATGTGGCGTGTCTGACGCGATCACGTCACCTGTGGATGTGACTTAACCAACGCTGAGATCTTGTGACCCACCACTGAGTATTTGAATGTGTGTGAACAAATAAAAAAAAAGTAAAAATCACACATGCTATAAGCCTTTAAGGTTGGAAATACTTTGTGTGTCTGCGCTGAGAGTCGACTCTCTGAAAGTCTTTGCTTGCGACTCGCAGTAACGTGTCTTTGGAGAGCGCTCAACAGTCCAGACTTCATGATTGTGTGCCACAAACGACGTCTGTAAAGTGTGTGGAGGTTCAGACATTTGGATTCAGACTGTGTGTGGCTGAAAAAGAGCGTCTGTGCTCAGTGAAGAATACGGAACAACGTAAAGTTCAAATCACAGTCTGCTCGCAGCAGCGCTCTGACATGGTCGGAACTCAACATATTCGAGTACGTCACAGAAACGGTCTCGTTACTCTGTTAATGTGATGTTATACGTTTCATTTACAGTGTGATACAATAGATTATTAATCTTTTTTGCCGATGCCAGACGCTGCAGGAGGCCAGAAGACACTTTAATGGTCTTTAGAAAACACCTCTCTGAAGTGCCTTCTTTCATTTTGTGGAGGAATTTCTAACAAGTCATCTCGCCGTCTGTCTGCAGCCTTTTATTCAGCGACTGAACGCCAGTCTCAGATTTATTCTCGCTGCTCAGGGCGAATCAGAGAGGAGAGCGGGGACACGTGATGTTTACAGTGTCGACCGGCGTACCTGTTTCCGTGGACGTGCGAGGCGCAGAAGGCGTAGCTGTAGTGCAGCAGCGTGGGGTCGACCAGCACGTTGTTCTCTGAATAATCCATCAGATCCTTCAGGTAGCTCAGGTGACGGTGGCAGCCTCGGACGCCGTATCGAGCGCAGTACTCGTCCAGGACGAACACCTGACCGGGACTGAACCAACCCTGGAGAAAAGAAAAAACATAGGAGAGATGTTTGGAATCTGGCCCGCAAATTACAATATTCCCCTCATCTGCCATTCAAAAGTGACCTTTCAGATTTCTATCTGGTCTTTAAAGTTTTTCATGCTCAACAACAAGCAAACAGCAGGAAATGATCTCAAGACCAAGTTCAAGTGTAAGCTTGAAGAAATGAGGCCGGACCGGTCTCCACTGATGGCTGAACAACCATCCTGAAAGATAACCAGGACTCCTCCCTCACAGCTTCCCGTTACCACGGGAGACGTTAACACCTGAACCAACAGCGCTCACCTTCTGGCTCCACAAACTCAATAAATATCCTCGATACTTTAACACAATTAAGCAGAGAAGTGTAAAGGTTAACCTTTAAACTATTAATTCTGTGACTGGGAAAAAAAAGAGAAAAGAAAAAAAAAAAGAAACTAAAGGTGTGGAACGACTGGAACATCCTGAGATGTTCATTAGTCCATTCAGCCTGCACGTAATCACTAAATTAGGCATGAAACTTACAACGCTAATTAAGATTCCTCACGGAAGGAACATTAACAAATTAGCACCTCCGTCGCGCTGACACACACACACACACACACACACACACACACACACACGACTCTGGAGAGACGACGAGCTGCTGAGAAACTGTTTCACTCACAGCAGATTGTTTCTGTCAGAGATTATCGACCCGCTCAGATTACGGACCGTCTGATACTAAAGCGTGCTGAGATTCACACAGGAAATTAGTTTTGTTGTTTTTAACCTAATCACCAGAAAAAATGTTGTAAAAGTACATTTCTCTACGGTTTGACTGAGGCACAAAACCTCTTGGTTCAGGTTGAGGAAACATCGTGTCTTGGCCTTAAAACTTCACAGTTATAGAAGATACACAGACTGGAACTGCAGCAAGCAGCGAGTCAGGTAATAATCATGTCACGTGACTGTGATGTGACTCGATTGGTACAAATGTCAGTATGTCGCGCAGACGAGTACACGTACGTATGGGTGGATACGTGATTTACAGAACGGACCGTGATGTAGCTTCTATATAAAGCCACTCAGGAAATATCACCCTGACATGAAACACGTCAAGTCTGATTGGAACTAAGAATAACAGCGTGTTTTCTTTCTCTTTCATGCCTTCATTCACGTTTTCACAGCTCAATGAATCAGCCGATAAGTGAAAGTTCGTCTGCAGGGGAAGTTGAAGGGAGAAGAATGAAACAACAGAGACATTTGGGGGGATATTTTATCAACACAACAATACTGATACTCGTCAGTTCTGCTTTTAAAACCGTGTTGGATGTTAGACAGACATCATCAGAACAGCTGAAGATCGACGACGAGGCATCAACTCTCCTGCATTTAAGTTGGAGATGCTCTCGGTTGAACCTCAGAAGTCCGACTCTCTTCAAGTCCTTTCTGCGAGCGAGTAAAGTGAAACTGCCGACACCGATCTCATGTTCTGACAGGAGAGAGAGAACGAGAGTGAAGTTTTGTGGTTTAAAGTCTCCCCGGCGCTCTGAGAATTCATCTCTGTAAGTTTAACTGCATCAAAGATCATTTAAGGACTTAAATTAGACGCCGTCACTTCCAGTATTTAATGTAGCCGCTCGCTGACATGCTGCTTCCTGTCGGGGTTAACCGGACCTGGCAGATTCTTCCTCTGCAGGCCTTTTAGTGTCTCCCCCCTCCTCCTCCCTTCATCTCCCCCCTCTGTTTGTCATTTTCTCCAGTTTCTTTTTTTTTTTCATTTTTCCCGTCCGTCTGTGAGCTCGAGCTATTAATATCACACCACGGAGAGAGAGAGGGGCCTGTCGACGGGCGCGAAGCGACAAGATGTTCCTCTCTGACAAACAGATGGCGAACTCCAGTCTTGGCGCTGACCGCTCAATTAGCGGCTAACGAGCCGACTGCCTCGTTAGCTCCGTCAGCCACGTCTTCATGTCAGATCGCCAGCATCCGCCGCCTCCCTCCGAGGAGCGACATGACCCCAAAAAAAGTGAAAGCGGCGCGTGGCTCTGAAGATACGAACACCTCGGCTTGTCACTCATCACTTAAACAGACGCCTGACAGGAAGCCGAGCGAGAGAGACGCTGCAGATTCCTCAGGTTTTTTACCTCAGGGGTTCTCGGGAAATCATTCTGTGTCCAAAGATTTACTGTCAGAAATTAGATTTACATGAAACACAATGTTTATTGTCAAGAGTCTGATCTGTTTGTGTGGAGGGAAGACGTCGGCGTCCAAACCTCCAGGCTGACGAACTGTTAATCACCCGATTTACAAGAATGGATTTCTGCTGTGAAACTGTGATTTTTCTGTAACAATTGTTTGACTTATTAGACAAATCATCCACCGTTTAATCAGTAATGACAATACAGATCAGCTGCTGCTGTAATTTAAAGCACAGTGACATAAAACAAAGGTCCAGCTGGAGAAATCACTGACCAGAATTGAAGCTCACGTCATATTAACAGAATTCAAAGACTATTAAAGTTAAAGGTAGAATCAGCAGGATTTGTCCCAGCTGTTCCTGAACGCACCACAAAGACAGTTGATTGTTGAGTCTCATTCCCAGGACGTCAAATAGACACATGTTGGGTTGGTAAAGCGTCCCGAGCAGCAACAAAGAGAGAAAATCAGAAACTCTCTGCAGATACGAGACACTAACACGCCTTTTCTCCACATTCCAGCCTCCCTCTCTGTCTGTTTACGGCTTCTCACGTCTTTGTCTCGTCTGAAATCAGTCTGGTGACGACGCCCAATAATAAAAAATTCCATAATCCCCTAAAATGCATCAAACTAAAGTAACAAACCTGTTCTGAAAATGTCAAAAGTTCAAATAAAAATACAGACACATGAAACATCTACTGAAGTACATCAACACAGTATTTGTACTGCGTTTCTTCCCACCTCTGGTTTTACTTTCTGAACCCGAACATGACGAGAACTGGTGGAATATATAATAATCCCTGTAACCTCAAAACAATCCTCATTGTCCTTCCTGCAATATTTATGTTCACAAAACACACTCGCTGTTATTAAACAGCATTATTAGCTTATCATAAAGATATCAGTATCCATAAATAGAAAAATCTAGAAAAATCAAAGATGCGTTTAAGGTCGTTCAGAAACCACCAGAGAGCACGACAAGATTATTTTTAAACTTTTCTGCTCACTGCACGATCATTTAATCAGCAGATTAAAGGGAACCTCATTAAAAAGGCGTCAATGTTCTTAGTAGATTTTATTTAAAACTATTAAGTCTCAACGTGTGTGTGTGTGTGTTCCCGTCCGACCCGACTCTGACTGGACCCGCTCCAGCACCTGAGGTTTGTTCTGTTCAGCAGTGGTGGTTTTTATCAAATGCTTCAAAAAAAACATGGCTGCATTAATCAAACCCAGATGATAAACTCAAATACAGGCAGATCGTTCAGAACAGTTTGTTGTTTGTCTTGAGGTCAGCCGCTCATCTCGTCATGTCAACACTGCAGAGCGATCATCTTCTTCCTCTGCTTCCTCTTCTGCAGATTCCTCTAATTAACACAAATGTGAGAGACTCACTGGGAGGCTCCAGGTTTAAAAAGAACAGGAGGCCGAGCCGTGTGGATGCACTGATCTGAGTAATTACATTAGAGTCTATAATGGCGGAGTTTCACGGCAAGTTAATTTGACGGCATCGCGCTCTGACGGGAGGAAGGACACACGAGTCGTCTTCCTCCAAAAGCAAAGGTGGAGACTCGAGACAAAGACGACCAGGGAACCAAAGTGGGTCAGAGTTACGTCACAGCTTTCTGGAATAAAAGACTGTAACTACCGGTCTTCAGGCGTCGTCCAGTTCACTGCTCATTCTCTGTGATCTCATTTAGCTTAACGAGTCAAAGGTTAGAGGCTGAGGGAGGATGAGGGGTCGTGGGACGACAACAGGCTGCGGCCGATCGAACTCTTCAGCTGACGATCCCGTTTTCTTCTCTCCAACAGAAGTTTACTTTGAAACACAGTGGAGATCTCTGCGACGCTGAATTCTGAAGTGTTTTATAGCTTTAGATATTTTCACCAAGCTGATACACAAACAACAACATGCAAAAAATGTCTTTTGCTGAGAAAACACAGAGATGTAACCAGAAGTCAAACCTCTAGAACCTGAGAGCGTCATGACACAACACACTGTGGGAGGTCATGCTAATCATGTAGCAACGTCGTCACGTAGCGTCACTTAATGGGAAGAAGCTCAGCGAAAAGCACATCAGGATCATTTTTAACCACATATAACTTGCAACAACAAGCAAACCATCAGAAAGCTTCAAAAAGCATTGAAAAGCATTAGCTGCTGCTGACGATACAAACGATTTGCCAAATAACAGCTGAGACTTTGCAGAGTCAAGGCCAAGAACAGCTGTATTTAGATCGAATACCTCCAGTGAAATGATGAAAATATAAATTAAATGTAATTAAAAGTTTTACCGGTTGTAACACGAGAAATCTAAACGTGGCACATTCTGAGTTTCTGCCTCGATACGTCTCGACTGGAACGTCTAACTTTTCCCTGCTACACTTCATCAGCCTCGGTCCTGAAAGACGGACGCTCAGATGTTTGTTTTCTGGCTGCAGCTGCATCACTTTCAGGGAATTTTCACTCTTTAAAATCTACAATTAATTCATCTATTTGTTCCAGCTTAATTTCACTCCCACCCGGTGAGATCCACTCACTGACTGTTCATTGTAGGAACGTAATGTTTCGACATTTTGATTTTTGGTTTTGTTTTTTTCACGCCAGTTCTGAGCAGGTTAAGAGGCTGTAGGTTTCTACTGGCACCAACAAATCGAACACCGAGTCCGTGACGTGCTCATCGTGCTGAAGTAATCCTGACTCGGTTGGACTGTGAGGAAGCAGAAACACGTCCGCCTGATGGACGTAAAGGCCAATATTCACTCTCCTGTTCGCTCTGTGTGGGCTTCCACCAACTTACAAGGAAAATAAATAAAAATCTCAGTTGAGTGTCAGTGCATGAATTAAAGGTCCAGTGTGTAGGATTCAGGGGCATCTGTTGGCAGGCTTTCTGTGGCGTTTTCTGGTGGCTAACGTTAGCGTTCTTGGCTCCAGTGTGCTGCTGTAAATCTTTTTTTCCTTTTTCGCCACCAACACTAATACAGAAGACAAACCAGCCGGTCTGGACAAACACGTACTCATGTTCACAAGATTCATTAAACCGCTTCCCCTCTGAGTCGACTTTCCTGTGACATTTTGTAAAGCTGCTACTACTGAAGTTACAAGCTTCAACCCTCCTGCTGGACTGTTACCGCTAGAAAAAGTTATACGATGATGACGCGCTATTGAGCACTGCAGAAGTCCAGATGCCTTCCTGTAAATGTCTGTGAGCACTGTTCTTCTTTAACGCAGCGAAGAATCGTACTTCCCAAGTTACATTCCTCTTCAGACCGAAACTAAACGTGGAGCACATTTTGGACTTGGACATGACGGATCATGACACAAATGTTGCGTCGACATCAACGCTGCAATCCTGGCGGATGACTGCGTCTTATCTGTGGATGATGAAACAGTTTACTGATCAGAGAGGTGGAGGGTAAAATAATCGTCACTGTGGCCACATTTATAGTTCCTGACAACCACAGATACAGAATCACATCAACACCTACAATACATGTTAAAAGCATGTCTACAAGTATATCAGCTGAATTTTGAGAGTTGTGTTTCAATATTTAAACACATGAAACCACTGAATATTGTATATCATTACACGGCTCTTCTTAATGCTGTAGAATGCTCCATTCACTTGAATGAGCCTTCCCAATGTTAAGCATATTTGCCCGTCATCAAGGAAAGCAGCCTTTTTGCCTCTGATTCATTTCGTATCACTCCGCGCTCTACAATCTTTGCTCCGCAAGTAGTCCGGTCACTTATCACCCCGGCACATTCGATCACTAAGCGATGTCAGCTGATCTCTAATCTGCTTCATATTGGAAAAAAAAACATTCTCCTAGGCCACTAGTATGGATGAGTTTCACATTAAACTTTAATATTTTTGAAAAATACGGTGATTTCGAGTCTTGGCAAAAGGCTGAGCTGTCGTCACCGGTCAAGAAGAGAAAAAGAGAGGAAAGCAGCGAAGAGGGAGAAATGAGACGGCACAAAGTTTTGGATGACAGAGACGTTGATAAAATAAAAGAGGATCGACATGAACTGAACACTGAAAGATCACAGCATGGCCATGTCAGCTTTAAAAGACTGGTTGGAGGACTTGAATTTCAGCGGACGATTCATCAGCTATTTTTTGTGTTGGTAATAAGCAGGATGATGTACAGAACGGCAGGATGAACCGGACCCCGAGGTGAAGCGGAGGTGTCGGGCATTCCACTGTATATCATGTTTGTGGGGACGGGATCAGATATTTTCTTTTCTGAGCCCCAACCAAGTAGTTTTTGTGCCCAAACTTGATCGTATCACTGGCGCAGCATCGTCACAACATGAAATAGAATAGAACTGGTCTCAAACACGATAAAATGTTTTTTTTTATTATTTTGGTTAATTAAATGCTTAACAACAGAATTCGTGTTATGGTTTTGGATTAAGTTGAGTGGATATTTTCCGTCCCCCTGGTGTTACCACCTACATGGATGGAGTTGTGTCGGGGGAAAAAAAAAAACCACAAAACTTTTCCATGGGACCAGCAGCAGCTTCACTCTGGAATTTAACCCCTTACTCGTCAGTGGGAACTTCTCTGATCCCGTTAGTGGGACTCTGGGCCCCAGCTACAAACCAAATTTCTGCCTAATTACTGTTGTTGTTGTTGGGTTCAACTCTTTGTGAATAAAATATGACCCCGGCTATGACATGAATCCAAGCCACTTCTCAACAGATGTCCCCCACGCCGAGGCACTGGCCTTTTCTCAGAGCGTTTGGTGAAAAGGGGCTCAGGCTGGAACACAAAGCCCTTGAGTTTTCACAAAAGGCTGAGGAGAGGGAGCTGGAGGGGCGGCGTGAATGGATCGGTCTAATTGCAGAGTTGGAAGGAGTCCTGGTGAGGCAGGTAGGGGAAAATGAAAGAAAGCACAGATGTCACTCCGCTGAACATCTCCTCATTCTGCTGCTTCTAAAAGGGGCGAGAACACAACGCAGCACAATCAGGACGAGTTGACTCCTCAACATCTGCCTCAGTTTATGTTTCAGTCGAGGGTTTCAACGCGACCGTGAGAATAAACGCTGGCAGCGAACGTTTCTGCAAAGAGTGGATATGTTGAAACAAATGTCTTGTGTCGATGTGGGTTTAGGACACAAAAACCAGTCGGTCAGGTTTCAGAGAAGATGTCCTACCGTCTCTTTAAAGGATATCCAGCTGGTTTCAAGCTTACAAATGTTGAAACAGCGTCTCAAACACGAGCATCCCCTCCGCCTGATGAAACAAAAGTCAGCGACAGGCGGACTGAACCTTTGTCAGACTGTCGCGGTTTGGTTTTGGTTTTGGAACAGATTCTGAAACAAGTAATTCATGTGTCAGTGTAGAAACTTTTTACGTGACATCACTCCGTCCAACACGACCTCCTCCTGGTGAGGACGCTCTCACTCTTCATACTTCCTCTTCCTCCTTTGTTGCTGGAATAA